>NC_139581.1:23378019-23575519 GCF_946808225.1 Silurus aristotelis
AGCCCTGATCTCAATCCTATAGAAAATTTGTGGGCGGCACTGAAAAGGCGAGTGCGAGCAAGAAGGCCTACAAACCTGACCCAGTTACACCAGTTCTGTCAAGAGGAGTGGGCCAAAATTCCAGCAAACTATTGTAGAAAGCTTGTGGAAGGATACCCAAAAAGTTTGGCCCAAGTGAAACAGTTTCGGGGCAATTCCACCAAGTACTAAGGAGGTGTATGTATACTTCTGACTTTGATGAAAGTGATAATTAAATCTAATTCTAATTCTAATTCTAATTCTAAATCTAATCTATCTATCTATCTATCTATCTATCTATCTATCTATCTATCTATCTATCTATCTATCTATCTATCTATCTATCTATCTATCTATCTATCTATCTATCTATCTATCTATCTAATATGATGTGAGGTCCAGTTAACAGCTAAAACAGGTAGAAGTAATAACTACTTTTTACTTAAGTACATGTCAGAGCCAAGACTTCTTTACTTTCACTTTAGTAAAAAAGTATAATCAGTACTTCAACTTTTACCCGAGTATTTTAAAACATGAGGATCTGTACTTCTACTTAAATAAAGGATGTGTGTATTTTTGCCACCTCTGGTTATGTCACACAACATAGCAAAGTCACACAGCCAGTTTGGATCTGACAGTTCAGACAAATGTTTTCCTTTACTCTGCATGAAAAGAGAAATAGCTTCCCTAAGCTCAAAAAAATAATTTGAGGACTTTGCTCCTACTCAGCCACCGTACTTCTGTATGGTACGGCACGTCGCCAAGCTCCGAGCCCATCTCCTGCAAGAACATTTGAAACTGACGATGATTTAGGCCACAAGCCCGAATGAAGTTCACTGTTTTCATGACTGTGGTCACTATATCATTCATCCCCAGCACCTTCCCACACAAAGCTTCTTGATGGATAATGCAATGATACGTTATCAGAGGCGTGTGACAGTTACTTTTTTTGCAGTTTCTCCTTCATTAGTCCAACAAAGCCCGCTTTTCCTCCACACATTGCAGGTACACCGTTTGTAGTTAATCCCACCAACTTTTCCCATGGCAATGCATTTTTACTTACGGACTTCCCCACCGCATCAAAAATGTCCCATGCATGGCAGCTACATCCAACAGCTCCTCAGTGACAGAAAGATCTGACTTGACGCCTCTGATAAACGCTGTATCCATGTTGTCTGTGCTTTCATCAAGAGCTAATGAAAAAGCTATGTAGCTGCGTGTCTCTTTGGCCAGCTGTGTTGCCAGGTTTCCTGCTAGTTCCTTAACTCGGTCCACGATGGTGTTTCTTGATAAACTGACATTTTTAAAAGTCTGTATCTGGTCAGGACACACCTGCTCACAGACCTTCAGCATGCACTGCTTCAAAAATGCACCCTCTGAAAAAATATTTTGCAGCGCAGGCAATTTCTTCAGCCACAATAAAGCTAGTGTAAGAATTGTGCGTGGATACTTGTTAGATTTTTATCATGCCCAAACGAAACTTAATTCTTGGAGAGGTTTTCCATACGACCTGTTATGCCCGTGGTGCCTTTCTGATATCAGGAAAGAAGAAATACACAGCACACAGAATGCAGCAAATGTTCTTCCTCTTCTGGTTTATTGCAGACACAGAACGTATATATATATATATATATATATATATATATATATATATATATATATATATATATATATATATATATATATATATATATATATATATATATATATACACACACACATACAGAGAAAAGGCTGTCCTAAACTTGTTTCCTGTTTAGACAAGAGGATATACTATACTATACACACGGAGATGTGTGAGCCCAGGTCAGGACTCCCTGTTTACCTTACAGACTAACATCGTAAATATTCTATAGACACTGAACAGACAAAGAAATGTGTGTGAAACAGTGTCAAAAACATCTTAACACTAACAATGGCCACTTTAAATAATTTATGATTTAGCATCACACACCAAAACATAGGATGTTCATCCTGGGAACAGAATCGGTGACATAAACTGCAAATGGAAAAGATAAAGACAAACAAAACATTTACATTTACATTTACATTTGTGGCATTAAGCAGACGCCCTTATCCAGAGCGACGTACAAAAGTGCTTTAAATCTCTAGTAATGAATAAATCTACACTGGTACGCAAGATTACAAATTGATATAAATATAACTCGAATTCTACAAACTTGGAAAGTGCTAATTTAGGTATTTCAGGAAGAGGTAGGTCTTCAGTCGTCGCTTGAAGATAATTAGGGACTCTGCTGTACGGACATTTAGGGGAAGTTCATTCCACCACCTCGGTGCCAGAACAGAGAAAACATACAGATTCCATTTCATTATTTCCCAACATGCATATAATCCTTCATCATCACCACTCCAATCGAGGCCTTTATGGCCTGTCTTACCATCGTCATCAAACATGGCAACATACAAAGTACAATTCCAACAATCAATAAAAGAATCATTCCTAAAATAAAATAGTGTTCAACACTTGTAAACAAACTCTTAATCTTCTCAAAAAAACTTTGTTCAGCAGTTGTTTCATGTTCTCCAAAACGTCATGAGACAATTGTTTCTCAGTGCTTGTTCAATATGTCTATAAGCAGTATTATAAAGTATACGTAACAGTATACTCTCTGAATTATGTGTTTAAGAAAATAAGAAAAATTCGGAGTCTAGTTACAACTATGCACATATTGTTATAGAATTTAGACCTAGAGCAGGTATCAGGGTAAGCTAAACAGTCAAGTGAGTCAGATCTTCACCCCCTTTCTACTATAAAGAAAGGATCTTTCCGTGGGCTCTCAACTGTTTCAGCCCTAAATACTCACTTAGGCAGGCTTCTTAGGACAACAGACCAATTAGTGCATAGAATAGAATAAGTGGGTGCTGTTTTGATCCTGCTTGCGTGTATCCACTGTGGCTAAAAATCAGTCAGAACTCCAGTTCTGGTTACAGCTAGGACAGTCGCTGGACCCAGATACTTCGGCTCAACGACCTTCGTAGGCTTCAGACTTCTTATCAGGACCTGCTGATTAGGCACAAAAGGGTGTGATGGCTTATCTGTAGGCAGAGGAAGAGTTAGTGAGACATCAGCACTGATAGAATTCAATTTCTCAGCCAGGGCAGAAACTTAGTCCTCCACCATCACTTCCAGGTTACCTAAGGAAGAAATGCCAGTGTGTCCCCTGACCGATGGGGTTGGAAATAGTTCATTCATTCATTTTCTCCCGCTTATCCGTAATTCGGGTCGCGGGGGCAGCAGTCTAAGCAGGCCCCCGCCTTCGAATGCTGCCCAATTCTCACAGCACCGTCCCTTACGGTCCCTCCTGCAGGTGGTGAGCCCATGGGAAGGCGGCCCCATGTCACGGACCTTGATATTTCCCTCATAAGGGACCCCCGGAGCATAGAGGGTTAAGGGCCTTGCTCAAGAGCCCAAGAGTGGCAGCTTGGCGATACCAGGGCTTGAACACCAGACCTTCCAATCGGCAACCCAGTGCCTCAACCGCTGGAGCCACCACTCCACCTGGGGTTGGGAAAGGTTAGAACATAAAACTTTCAAATGGTTAGTTTTGTTGAAGATGGGGTCATTTTCATTTCTGTGAGTACTACCGGGAGAACAACAGTCCAATTTCGGCCTGTTTCAATGCAGGCTTTAGTAACACGTTCCTTAATGGTTCTGTTTGTTCTCTCTACCACTCGTGCTGACTGTGGGTAATAGGGAATAATAAAATGCTAAGCTTATAGACAAAAGTTGTGTTACCTTCGAAGCAAAAGGTGTGCCGTCATCACTTTCAATTACACTAGGAATACCAAACCTAGAGATGATCTCTTTTGTTAATATTTTGACAACCGTTTTAGCATTCTCTGTCGCACATGCAAATGCTTCTGGCCACTTGCTGAATCTGTCAACTATAACCAACAGGTATCTAAAATTTCCTACAGGTGGCATATGTGTAACTATGGCCACTTTGGCAGGGAGTTGAACAGCTTTTAAAAAGTCGCCTATGAGATTAAAATGTGCTATGGGCTTTCCATCAGCTGTTTTAAAGTCTTTTTGCTTCCATGTTTCGGCAAAATCATGCCCAACACCATAAGCATACTTAGAATCAGTGTATATAGTCACTACTTTACCTTCAGATAACTGACATGCTCTTGTAAGTGCCACCAACTCTGCAGCTTGTACTGATGTGTATGGTAATGGTTTAGCTTTAACTATTACATCAGGTAATCTTACAACCGCATATCCACATAAATACACATCAGAAGGTTTTGAACATAAATACACATCAGAAGGTTTTGAACATGAACCTTGTACATATAGGCAATCCCCCACTTCCAGGGCCGTATCTAAAAGATCAGGCCTACAAGAGGTCTCTTGTTCAATGTGTTTAAGGCAATCATGTGCGTCGTCAAAACCATCTAAGTCAATATTGTCTAGCAGATCACGCAGAGCTACTACAGCTGAATGTGGCTTAGAAGAAGGCTTAATAGTTACGTTTTCCGTTGCCAAGAGTGTGGTTTCATAACCAGATCTACGTTGTGCTATCATATCTTGTGTGTTGAGGTTGTTTAAAATAGCTGTTACCTGATGTGAGGTGTACAGTATTGAAGGATGTGACAGCACCGTTTTCTCAGCATCCCGGACCATCAGAGCCGCAGCAGCCACTGCACGCAAGCACGAAGGCAACCCTTGTGCTATGTTGTCTAAAGATTTGGAAAGATACGCAACAGGGCGATATCTGTCACCGTGTTCCTGGGCTAGGATCCCCGCAGCCGTACCACCACGTTCGTGCACACGAAGGTGAAAAGGTTTAGTTTAATTCGGCTGACGAGTCAACGAAACCCTAAGAAGACGGGTCCAGGTGAATTGACGTCCCCTTATGGCAAACGCGAAAAGTGTCTGCGTCTCTGAGGCCAAAGGGTCACTAAAAAAAGCAGAACAAAGATCAATCACAGTAAAAAAAAACTGTGAGTCGCTGGTATAGAGTTAACAATGGTAGCTAAATCGGGCTCCTAAGGAGCTAACGGAATAACTATTTTATCAATCTCACGTAAATCTTGTGTTAACCTCCAGCATTTTTTATCTGCCTTCAAGACGAGATTAATCAGTGTGTTATAAGGTGAATGTGTCTCGTTCAAAACACCTTGTGACAATAAATTGTCAATAACTGGAGCAATGGCAACATTCTTCTCTTTCGACAATGGATATTGTTTAACGAAAATCGGATGGTGTGTTTTCATGAGTGCATGATACGGTTTTACCTGGATTAAACCTGCCTCATCTTTGTGAGAGGCCCATAATTTAGGGTTAACTTCACCTAAATTTGGTTCATCAGGCAGGACCTCTGTACTACCCTGTAAGAAATCTTCCGAATGTGGCTGTGGCTCGGTTGAGAGCATGAGGACAGAAGGAAAAGACAGTGAAACATTGGTTTCAAAAAACAGAATCTCAATTTTACAACAAGCAAAAGGTGAGTTACAGGACATGAAATTGGAACTCTAGCTATTCCCTAATAGATGAACTTCCCCTTTTTCCTTCTCCTTGAGTTTTGTGCTGAGGCGGGAATGCACCACTTTCTGTCACATTTGATCTAAATAAGGATTAGTTCATAACGAGCACTATTCCTATACATCCAATCTTTGGGACTTTCTTCAGGCAGTAAGTGAGAAATGTCATGACCCATCTTCTTTACAAACAATGAGGAAAACAATGTCGCGACGAAATCATCCCACCAAAGGAAATTATCATTAATTAAACAATTAATGCATAACCAAGACACGAACACACATGCAGCCCTATTGGCTGGCAAACGGGACAATCCCTGCAAACAAGAAAGTATCCTAAAACTTACCTTGATGCGTGATCTCCCTTCGGATATTGCCAGAAAGTATCTCACTTCTGACACCAAAACTGTTAGATTTTTATCATGCCCAAATGAAACTTAATTCTTGGAGAGGTTTTCCATACGACCTGTTATGCCCGTGGTGCCTTTCTGATATCAGGGAAGAAGAAATACACAGCACACAGAATGCAGCAAATGTTCTTCCTCTTCTGGTTTATTGCAGACACAGAACGTATATATATATATATATATATATATATATATATATATATATATATATATATATATATATATATATATATATATATATATATATATATATATACACATACAGAGAAAAGGCTGTCCTAAACTTGTTTCCTGTTTAGACAAAAGGATATACTAGCCGGAGATGTGTGAGCCCAGATAAGGACTCCCTGTTTACCTTACAGACTAACATCGTAAATATTCTATAGACACTGAACAGACAAAGAAATGTGTGTGAAACAGTGTGAAAAACATCTTAACACTAACAAAACTAAAGTGATATTATTTCTCTAATAACATTCACAGACACCGACGAGCTCTTCTTTCCAACTTTATTCTTTTTTTACAAAAAATCCTCGTGCTCCTCTACTCACGCTCCCAAAGCACCTGGCAAAGCATATACATTTTCACTCTTACACTACATCTTAGGAAAAAGAAACGTCCTCATTTCCAAAACTGAAGGGGAAAAAAAGTAAATAAAGAGAAGAGTAAGAAAAAAAAAATACATTACACAAACTGTAATCATAAACATGTCATTGTAAACACAACCGTAACAAATATCATGCAGTGAACATTAACACTTTAAGAACGAAATAATTCAAACTGCTTAAAACACCCATACTGTGGAATATGTCAACTTCATTACTAGCATGGTTCTAATAGTGTTAGCGCCATTGTCCACATTTAGACCCCAACTCCGACACTAGGAGCAGGTGAAGGAAATGGTGTTGTTTGAGTAGGTGTAGGTGGCATCAAAGGTTCACGCATGCTAGGTTCTTGGTACGCATAAGGACGAGAGCCTGAAAGCACAGTGAGTGGTGGGGCTCTAATCATGGATGGGGGTTGCACATTAGTACTGTTTCCTTCAGAGTTTGGTGGCAATATGGACCGATAAGGCTCAAGGCGGTTGAAGTGTAGTATTCTTGACTTGGCCTTAGGATCTACCTGATCCCGCACTTCATAGGTCACACCAATATCACCTGTAGGTAAGTCTACTCCCACAACTTTAAATGGACCAGCCCATTTGGGAGCAAGTTTGTGTCTAGTTAAATCTGGAAGATCAACCCATACAAGATCATTGGGTTGATAAGCTGTGTGCTTTAAGTTATGGTCATAGTAGTGTTTTTGCTGTGCTCCTGCTGTCTCTATATTGTCTGCCACTGAATTAAAGGCAGAGCGCAATCGCATAAGCATAGAATGTGCATACTCATTTGGGGATCCAGGCATAGCTTTGGAAAATGTTGGAGTGTCCTGTAGTATCTGAAATATGTAATATCTGAAATATGTAGTACCTTTATTCGACTTTATTCTGTATTGCGGGAATGCAGGCCAGATCTTTTCCCTACAAGACGATGTTGAAAGACCATAGTGTTTATAGCAGAGTCTATCCCAAATGTTTATGTTGGAGGGTGTACGTGCAGCTTCTGAAATCCCTTACGAGCTGACTGTATAACAAGACAATAGCAACTGTCCATATGTGGTGATGTTCCTTATGCTAAACATTGTGGAGAAATGAGCTCACTTACATCTTGCATGTTTTGATATGCGGTCAATAGCAACGGCTCAGATATATATAGACGAGACAGGACGTTAGATCGGGAGGACGGTTCGTTTGGCTCTGAACCCCTCCGAGCAAATCCTGGATGCTCGTATCAAGATGCTGAACCTTCTGTGAATAAACCTGGTTTGCAAGAAAGACGGTGTCGCCAGAGATTTCTTCCAAGCAACAGCTACCCTCCTACACGACCCGAAATATACATTAGTCCCCAAGAAGAAAATCAGCAGGGAGACGAGCTTCTCGTCCATGAACCAAAAAGAATGGTGAATGTTTAGTGGAAGAGTGTGCACTTGTATTGTATGCAAACTCAACTTGCCTCAAGTGTTCATCCCATTCACCACCTTTTGTGTACAGATATTTAGCAAGTTGATCTTTGACAGACCTGTTGGCACGTTCTACCATGCCCGTCAGACATAGGATGATAGGGTGAAGTACGTGTTTTGCTTACTCCAAGCAGAGAGCACAATTCTTTAACTAGATCAGAGTCAAATTCGCGACCCTGTTCTGTGTGCAAACTTTTGGGGTAAGCCATGACGGCTTATATAATCCTCAAACAAACATTTAGCCACGGTAGTCGCTCGCTGATCAGGAAGTGCATATACATTCAAAAACTTTGTAAAATAATCCATTACCATAAGAATGTACCGGTTACCTCGTTGTGTAACAGGCAACTCTGTCAAATCAGCTGCCACTTTCTCAAAAGGCATGCTTGTAACTATGTTTTGCATAGGGGCCTGCTGATGTGGTGTTTGTGGCCCTTTTGCTTGTAAAGCAAAAGGGCCACAAACACCACATCAGCAGGCCCCTATGCAGTGTGTCTCTAGACATGTAAGGCCAGAAGCATCTAACCTGGGCCCACTGTAAGGTTTTCTGTGCACTGAAATGACCAGTGAGAGAGTGTCCATGTAAATTCTCAAATACCTTCAGCTGAAGGTTCTGTGGAACCACAACTTGAAAATGTACATCACCTGGTGGGGCTCTAACTTTGTGGGAAAGAATAGAACCAACCAACAGAAGTCTGGGAAATTCTTTCCAAAATTGCTTAATCAAAGGTATGGCGCCTTTTAGCTCAGAATATGGTGGTCTGCACTTAGCTAACACCCAATCAATCACTGTGCTCAATAAAGGGTCAGCTTTTTGTTCCTGAGCAATATCTTACCTATCCATTTCCAAAAGTGAAATGTTAGGGGAAGCAGAGATTGAGCAATGCGGTTCCACCCTCGCCATAAAAGCTGTAGTGGGTGAGACCTGTTGAGATGTGGTATCAGTGTTAGCCAACTGGTTCGCGGGTGGAGGCATGGTAAGCTGTGACTCAACTACATCAGTCTGGGTGCAAGCCGAAACAAAGTTCACACATTAAACCTTATGTGTAGAGTCAAACGGAACATTTCTGACAGGCCGACGAGACATTGCTTCTGCATTTGCATGTTTGTGACCGTGTCTGTGCTCAATCGTCCAATTGTACAAGTAAATTTCCAGAGCCCACCTTGCTCGGCGGCCTGAGGGATCACCATCCAAAACCATCTGCCTAAGACTAAGCGGGGGCCTGTGGTCTGTAATAATGCGAAAAGAATAGCCCGTCAGATACTGGCGAAAATGACGAATGGACCACACAATGGCCCAAAACTCCCTATCGTAGGCTGACCATCGTTTCTCAGTGGGTGTCAAAATGTGACTGCCATATGCAATAACATTTTCTTTGTTATCGTTCATCTGGGCCAAAACACATCCAATTGCCGTATTTGACGCATCAGTAAAGAGCAAAAACTCTTTGGAAAAGTCAGGGAACGAAGGGATAGGAGTATTGGTTAATGCATGGCAAAGCAAAACAAAAGCTTCCTGCTCTACTTCAGTCCAAACAAACAGTTTGCCTTTCTGAGTAAGTGCATGCAGTGGCTGTGCCAATTGTGAAAACTTACAGATAAAACGTCTGTAATAGTGACAGAGTTGAGGCCCCTATAATCTATGCAAAAACACCAAGAGCCATCTTTTTTCCACACCATAACAACAGGGGCAGCCCATGGACTATGACTGACCTCAACTATGCCTTTGGCCAACATGTCATCTACATGTGATTAAATCACATCCTGCATTTGTGATGAGGTGCGGTAAGCCCGTTTTCGAACTGGGGCTGCATGGGAAGTATTGATTTTGTGGGTGACAAGGTTCGTCCTACCATAATCTGTGTTACTAGTGCTAAATATGTCACTGTTTCGAAGCAGCAGTGATTTTATCTCAGAGAGCTGAGAATCAGATAGGTGCCCACTATTAACCTCCAGCACAATTGCAGGAGACACTGCCGGTGGGGTAGAAACATTACACACAGAACCTGAGCTGTCAAAAACATCATCCTGGCCTATAGGGGTGAATTTTCCTAGTTGCATACCAGGCTGTAGCACAAAAGGGCTGTTAGTAGGATTCATGACACGCACCACCGTGAGACCATTTTTAGCAACTGTGAGGGTGCGTGCTACAACAACACCATCCAGTTTAAATGAGTAAGGTTTAAGTAATCCATTATACCCATCTGCTAAACCTGCTTTAAGGGCAGAAGATATAAGCGTGGCTGTACAATGCATTTCACATTGAGGGGGAATAGTTGTAGCCACCGAAATTTGGGCTGTACAGTGAGCAGGGACAAGCTGGGCTGTGCTTAGTAGTGGTAAGGTTTGATCATAGAGGCAGCAAAATCCTCTGCCTAGATCCAAAACCACCTAATGCTGCTTCAGGAATCCCAGCCAAGTATGATACCCTGACTAGCATTTCTAATAACCTGCATTTCATGTTAAAATGTAAAAGAACTCAGTCTTATAGAGACAGACATAGTCCCTAAACTATTCCTTCCTGCGGTGTGTAGAAAAATCACCTCAATCACGTTGCCAGTATGTGTCTCTGCCATGTCTGTCATGATCTCTGCTATGGTTGAGGGACCGGTCAGATGACGAATGTCGAGAACCTGAATGCCTAGGTGGTGAACATTCAAAAGCTGTGTTCCATGCAGTGGCATGTCCAGCTGGACTTTGTTGATATGGTGATGAGGGTCTCTTTGATTGACCATACTCATCATAAAATTGTAATTTCAATGCGGTCAAATCTTTACTCAAGCCTTTTACCACATCAGTAAGGTCGCGTACGGCTTGCTTTAGAAAAAGATTGTCAGTGTCAGACACAGCATCGACTGTTTGCATCGCAGAAACATCTCTGGCAGCGTTAGCAGCTGAAATTGGATGTACCAGTCTGGCTGCTTGTCGAGCATGTTCTGCTTGAGCAGCAACTTCAAATGTTTCTTTAAAAGTTTTGACTCCTCTCTCAAGGCACTTAATTTGGAGTTCTTGATCCAGACCAGCCAGAAATCTTGACAGTTTCATGTATTCAGAGGCATTTTGTTCAAATTCAGGAAAAGCCTCTTTGACAAGCCTACAAATGTCTGCAGCATACACCTCCAAAGCTTCATTTGGCAGTTTATGGCACGAATTAGGAAATGTTTGGAAAGAAGCAATAACATCTTTCTGTCTAAAAGCATTTTGTAACTTTCTTTGCTGCAGAAAAAGAATGCTTAACCCTCTGGAGTCTGAGGGTGTTTTTGGCCCCTTGAGAGATTTTGATATGCTCTTACATTTGTTTCTTTTTAGTTGCTTTTAAAATATATTATTGACAAAAGACTTATTACACTGTATTCAGCACAAACTGGGCTGCCATAATATGTAAATAACGTATATGTGTGTTTGTATTTTTTGACAAAATAAGGTTTATGCGTGGTTTGTGAAAAAGCAAAAGAAAAAAAAAAAAAAAAAAAAAAACCCCTAACTGAAATAAGGCCACAAAACCTATAGTAAACATGTTTTCACAAGACTTTTTGAGAATAGATCTTCTAATGTAGGTTTTTTTTGTTTGTTTTTTAATCATGTGAAAATCATCCTGCCTGCTCATTCACATTAAACAATACTTTGATTTAAAATTTAAAAGACACTTTCTACTTTGAAAGGCTATACGCGAAGAGGCGTCGACATGCTGTGACTGACAGCTTTGTAGACAATGGGTCGCATAATGAGCTGTCGATTACATAATGAGCTGTGGATCACTGAGCCAGGATCTGAGTGAGAAGTACAGTACTACAAGAAGGAATGCGTTTCCTTTGTGGTTTATTTAAAATACACATTAGCAGGGACAGCATTAAAAAGGGAATTGTGTAACAATAAAACAATACAGTACAGTATGTATAAAAAATAAAGAGTGCAACAAAAACAATAACACAATACACTACAGTAGGGTTCCGCAAATCCTAGCCTGTAGGGCTACAATACTATGCATTAAATAATAATAATAGGGTATCCATTTGAGGAATCGGCAAGAACAAACAACTTGAACCCCCACGTAGTTGGCTTGGCTTTCATGTACTGTGTCATCCCAGTGTTAGCTTTGCATGCTACCATCCTCTCATCCACGGCTAAATGTCTTCTAGGATGATAAATTGCTTTGCATGTCTTACGGATTGTGTCCATTAAAGCGTCTTCACTCTGAACAGACGGTCATGTTCAGTTGTGCCCCTCTTTCTGTCGTTTTCTTTGTCTGCATCTGGGTGACTCATGTGTACATTCCACGAAATTGTCCTGTATCTGTCCCTTGACATAATTGTTGCTGGAAAGGGAACTGTGAAAATACTGCTCTGTCGCCAGTAGTCTATGATGGAGGGCAACTTTACCATTGCCATGTAAAATAAGAGCCCAATGTAGCGATACATCTCACTCACGGTTACATCTCTCCATTTGTATTTGCGTCCCTTGGCTATTGACTTGGCAGCTTGAGCATGTGTGTTGTGGCACAGAGTTGACACAACACTCTCCGGGAAAAACATTTTAAATAGACTAAATGGAGAATGAGAGTCAGAAGACCTCAGTTGAGGTCCAGGTTCATGTGCGGACAGGAATCGCAGAGTCTGTGGAACTGTGTCGTTATCTGTCTGATCCTTCCATGACATGGTGGACTGTCTGTGTGCTGCCTTTGCCCTTTTTGGAGCAGGTGCTTGATCACATCTGTTTATGAAACACACACACACACACACAGACACATGAACATCACTAATTGTGTCATTGTGTCAAAGTTGTTTGCATATGTCATACAATGCAATAATGATTTGAACTAAATATAATTTAAGAAAATACAAAATATGTACTTACTCAGGATGATTCTCGGTTGAACTCAAAATAGAGGGACGCCTGCGTGGCCTTGTGTGAGTTTCCAGTGAAGGCAAGGGTGATGCAGCCACATTTCTAAAAATAACCAAACAATATATTTTAGGATGATGAATACACTTGAACAATATATATTTGTTAGCACGCATTGTATAGCCTATAGGCCTATTTGTTGATGGGCAATAGGACAGATAAATGTATGTTGATGGGCCATAGACAATAATGCATCTCAGACATTTACACCATCACCATTTACAGCTGAGCAAATAATATTGTCATTGATAAAGTTGTTTGCATATGTCATACAATGCAATAACGATTCAAACTAAATATAATTTAAGAAAATACAAAATATGTACTTACTCAGGATGATTCTCGGTCGAACTCAAGAAGGAGGGACGCCTGCTTGGCCTGGTGTGAGTTTTCAGTGAAGTCAAGGGTGATGCAGCCACATTCCTAATAATAACCAAACAATATATTTTAGGATGATGAATACACTTGAACAATATATATTTGTTAGCATGCATTGTACATATAGCATTTACACCTCAGCATTTCGGAACATCTCTGCTAGCTAACACTACATAACAGACTTTCAGGATGATAAGTGAGACTAACCAAAACTGAACTGAGGCTAAAATATAACTTTATATAACGTCAACAATATTTAGGGCATACAATTATGTTACCGGCCTCAGACCTAGGGGATATCTGTGCCTGCAGCAAATGATACACAGGCAGTGTGCACTGTGGATCAGAGAACAAACTGAGAGAAACACAAGAGAACCAAAGTTAGATGTTTCCACAGCGGCAGTCAGTTTATTACTGCAATACTTTTTCTTTAAATGCGTTAACTTCTGAAAAAGATTACACTTTCTAAAAGTGCATTTGGTGAAATACAATTTAACAGAAAAAACAAATTCATTAAAACACTTGCTAAGTGTATGCAAAACATTCCATGGTATGTAATATTCTCATATTCTATATATTATGTATACTTGTAGGTGTAAACATACATATACAGTTATGTGCAAGTACACCTTATATACATTTGGAAGTTTACATCAATTCACAATAATTAGAATGTACAATGACAGTACAAAAAGAGTGCGTCAAAACTGCACAAAAACATTTATCATTTACCAGAAAACCTTCAAGACCAGATTTCTGGGGAAATGCTTTAGATTTCATTACACTTGATATAATTTGTCTGTCACTCTATTTCACTCATGCATGTGCACACTGAAAAAAATACACGTGCTAAACATCCCAAAATGGCGATTGAAATTAGAATGCAACATACACTAAGCAATTAAATTCTTAAACGCTTCTAAAACACTTTTAAACAATATATATCTAACAAACTCAGTATTTCAGTATTTTAAACATTTTTCTAATGTCATACAACACAAACCATACATGAAACACGATTAAACTCATGATTTGGTTTTTATAATCCGCTGTGAGTTAAAATATAATTCTAAACAAACTCAAACTCTTTGTATAACATCTGCCGATTTACCCAAGTACAATGAAATGAAGATTTCAGTTATTTATGTTCGTACCTGAGAGAAACACAAGAGAACCAAAGTTAGACGTTTCCACAGCGGCAGTCCGTTTAATACTGAGCGCGCCGAACAGGGGGAAGTATCGCTCTCGCGTGTTTCATGTGTACACAATCCACCATCTAGTGGTGTGGCGGGGTAATGACAGATGTTTTACTGAAAGCTCTAATTTTGTAAATGTAATAATAAATAAAAAAATAAACATGAGGAAATGTATTCACGTATTAATAGTTGGGGAATCAAACTTATAAATTACATTTTTTTTCTTTTTTGACCCATTACACTTGTCTTTTCTATTTACCATGCTGTCTGTCTGTCCATCCATTCATTCATCCATCCATCCATCCATTCATCCAACTGTAACGATGGTCAGATCTGTTCATTGTACCAGACCCCGAGAACTACAATGCAACTTCATGAGGCCAGACCCCGAGAACTACCATGCAACAAAACAATAAACCTTCTAATCTGAGGAGAGGATCTCTTTAATCTGAGGAGAGAAAGCCATTTGTTTAGCTGCCCAGTCACCCACCCTTGAGCCCCCCTCTTTCCCTCCTGGGGACTGAGAAGATCCCAGAATGTAATAATTACAATTCAGGAATGTATACATTTTACCTTCACATGTTTAGTATCATTTTAAAGGTTTCATTGTGATTGGAAATATCATCTCAGTCCCATATCAGTAGAACAGAACCCAGGTTTGGAGATATTCTGTCCTACTGACATAAGGGTTGCCCCGGAAAAGATCCTTATCAGGTGGTCTATGTGACATTTGGTTTTTAGGTCACATCCTGTCCCAAGAAAGGGTGTGCAAAGCTTTTATCACTTTGAATTTGAAGTGTTTACGATGGTTGGGGTATTTAAGGAAATTTGGCGAAACACTCAGGGAAGCATTCAATAGTCAGAACTTCCCACACAGTCTCTGTGTGTCTCTATTGCCAGGTATAGTGTTTCTTTAACATTTCCTTAGTAAACTGTATTGCTAAAATATTTAGTTTTATGCTGATCATGTTATGTAACTTTTTCTATTATTTGTTTTATATGTAACATTTGTTTATTGATTATTGCCTGGCAAATAAATGTAAAATTCTTGATTAACTCTAAAATTTCCTGAAATTATTTATACCTAGTTGATTATGTAGTCTGGCGTTACCACAAATCTGTACAAACTGAAGGCTTATGAACGGATAGAGCATAGAGCACGTCTGGGAACTTCTGAATCTTTATGAATGAGCAAGCATTAAGCGGCCGTCTTAAAGAATATTAGTTTACCTCCGTGAGCAGCTATAGTTAGCCGAGCACAAGGTTCTAAGCGTCTCCAGGACCATAATAAATGATTAATTGAAAAGACTGAATGCTTAGAACAATCTATTAAAATGAAAGAAGAAGTACATGTGTCTGGACTCTAAAGTCTGTTCTGAATGATCCTGACAGGAACAACATTATCTGCAAAGAAAGAAACAATGCATTTAACACAAACAATTAAAATGTATAAATTCCAACATGATGAAATGATACATGATTACAAGCTCATTTAGTGTGTGATCTCTAACACTTTCATTCACACACTCGTTTACACACTCGCTTACAGTGGTTCTGTAACAGCATCTGATTTGAAGAGAAACTAACTTCGTTCTGGATTCTGAGGGGGTCCAATGATATTATTGTGTCTGATGGCATCAACCTTAATTCTGTTCATTCTGGGAGCATCTCCCATTTCATTTGTCATTCTGGGTATTATGAGAAAGATAGAGAGAGAGAGAGAGAGAGAGAGAGAGAGAGAGAGAGAGAGAGAGAGAGAGAGAGAGATGGTAAGGAACTAAGGTTTTGTTAAGATAATACACATGTACTCAATACACACACACACACACACACACACGCACACACACACACACACACACACACGTACATGCCTTTCTACTGTAGGGTTCCAGGGGCCGTCATGAAAAAATAAAAACCTTTAAATACACTTACTGAAATCTAACACTTAACATCTATCTATCTATCTATCTATCTATCTATCTATCTATCTATCTATCTATCTATCTATCTATCTATCTATCTATCTATCTATCTATCTATCTATCTATAGGAGAGAGAGAACGGTTTATCAAAATGAATAGACCTTTTGCCTCGTGAATATTAGCCGCTGGTTTGTTTAATACAGTTGCTAAGATACACAACACAAAAAGTCCAGAGTGAGTTGATAGATTGCCTGCTGTTTGTTGACCACGCCCATTATGTCTGTAAACTGACCAATCAATGCAGGGGTGGTTTAAGGTTCTATCCAATCATTGGACTTGTATAGTGTCTGTAGGGGCCTTTTGATTGACGTCATAACCGGTTTACTGTGTTTAACAAGGTCCTGTACAGTTGGTGTTTTTTTTTTTTTTTCCTTGCATCCGCGCCTGAATTCATTAATTTATTTATGTATTTTTATGTATTGATAAATTATTTTGCGTAAACAACGGGAAAAATGACAGAACATATCTTAAACATTTTTCCTGTAAGTTTAAATAACATTACATTACATATATTCATTCATTCATTCATTTTCTCCCGCTTATCCGTAATTCGGGTCGCGGGGGCAGCAGTCTAAGCAGTCCCGCCTCCGACTGCTGCCCAATCCTCATAGCACCGTTCCTTACTGTCCCTCCTGCAGGTGGTGAGCCCACGGGAAACATTACATATATACAACATAAAATAATTGTTTTACCCTTTTTTAATTTTAACTGTTTTTTAATTTATTTTCTTTACAAAGCTTTTGCTCAGCAGCTCTCAGTGTCTCTCTGTTTTTTGTTTCATCAATACGTCTGGTAATTGTGTAATCTGAGAGGAATTTTAGCTATTTCTTTAACTGCGTCAGGGCCGAGCATCTTGTTGACAGCGGCTTTGCAGGCAGGTAGCATTAATGTCTCTGCCACAGTGTGGGGCTTTTTATAGATTAGGCTACGAGTTCAGCTACTAGGTAGCTCACTTTGAGATCTCTCTCATTCACCTTTGTGTTTTTTTTTTCATAAAGTTGGCACCATTAATTTTATTGTCATAAATAAACAAGACCATTATTGCGCCACCTACTGTCACCCAATTACTGTACATGGTGGAGTATTTTCATAACTCTGTCAGTCACTACATCAGAGGAACAGACACTAAACAATGCAAATTATTTTCAGTAACTTAATAATAATTTTCTGGAGCAATATGAGACCAGCTCTCTCATCCACACTGCCAAAAAACATCAGTTGTTTGTACAGGATGAAGGCACTATAAAATTCTAATCACAGTGTTAAATGAAGGCTGCCTGCCTGCCTGCCTGCCTGCCTGCCTGCCTGCCTGCCTGCCTGTCTGTCTGTCTGTCTGTCTGTCTGTCTGTCTGTCTGTCTGTCTATCTATCTATCTATCTATCTATCTATCTATCTATCTATCTATCTATCTATCTATCTATCTATCTATCTATCTATCTATCATCTGTCAGTCTGTCTGTCTGTCTGTCTGTCTGTCTGTCTGTCTGTCTGTCCATCCGGCCATCTATTTGTCCGCTTTTTTGTCTTTATCTATCTGTCTGTCAGTCTTATATTTTTTTCTGACTGCCCGCTTGTCTGTATTAACTGTTTTTTTCCTCTCTGCCTCTGACTCATTGATGGATGTGCAGACTTCAGGCAGAACCTTGCGTAGTCATGGCTGAGTGGATAAGGCAACGGACCTGAAATCCGTTTGGGTCTCCCTGCGCTGTGTTAAAATCTTGCCTACACTGTTTGTGATCTTAGTTTCTTACAAAGTCCCTGCAGATTGTTTTACCAGAACACAGCTCTTTAACACTGCAGCAGACAGGAAAGCGAAATCCAAACAGCCAGAGGTCCAAGGTTCTTTTTGTTTCTTTGTAATCTATTTACAGAATGTTCATCTTAAAACCAGAGTAATTTAAAGGTTGTCAGGCAATTATGGCCTCAGTATATTAAAGACAAGAAATCGCTTTCATGGGATTTTAACGTCTTTGGTGCTATGAGGTAACAAGCACCAAGTGAAAACCAAGTTATCAGCAATACAGTTGATAAAATACAGTTGGTTGATATCTCTTGGTCACCCCAACAAAGGTTATTGAGGGCAAAAGTTGGCTTTGTAAGGGATTTGTTTTTGTTGCTGTCTATTTTGCAAAGGTTGTCTGTTTCCATGATGGATCGTCACAGCTGTGGCAAAACGACAGTGGCAAAAAAAACTTGCGTCTGAATCCTGTTATTATATGTGGATGATTGTTGACAATCAGAGGGCAATGCAATGGACTACCAATTCTGCACAGCCTGTTGTGTGTTTTTGCATCACCTTGATCTCGAGCAAAAGTCTTTTGTTAAGCGTGTTTCGTGCATGCCGCTGACGTTATGGCCGGCTGCGACAGCATCTCCTCCACAAGCTGGCGGTCACATCTCCCGGCTTCGCTACTGGTAGCGTGGCCGAGCGGTCTAAGGCGCTGGATTAAGGCTCCAGTCTCTTTGGAGGCGTGTGTTCGAATCCCACAGCTGCCACTCTATAATTTTGGTCAAATACAGTAGATCTCCTTCCGTTAATACTGCAGATGTTGATCAGCAGGTCCAAAGCCTAGATCCGTCGAGATCCAGGGTCGCTGTAAATGCTAGTCAAAAAGTGCTCGTTTTATCTCTATGTTAAACAGTCTCACAAGCTCTTGTCAAATAGAATACAAAGGTTATCCTGCACTGCACACAGTTTTTCTTTCAGTTTGTCAAGTTTAGCCTTTTTTAGTCAAATTAATGATTTGTATTTATTCTTCCGTACAACCAGATAGGTCCAAAACACACATACTAACCTTATTTTAAGAAAACAATAAAGGACTGGATTATGCAGATCAGTGTACTCTGTACAGCATTGTTGTGATATCTGTCCCTTTCACTTGTTCACATTTTGCAATACACTGATTTACTTGTAGGTGACACCTTTTCTTTCACAAATGCTGTAAATCAGAGAGTGTCATGGTTCATCAATGATCCATCTCCTAATTGAATTATCAAGATAAAATGCCACTATAGAAACGAAAAAAAAAAAGGAATCTGAGGATACTAGCAGATAAGACATTGCATTCTTTTCCCTTTGCACTTTATTTACACACAGATTTAGCCACACAGTTGCACACTTTTGTGCCATTCCTGGAACCAGATTCTGTTCAAATGAGAGCCCATGCCTAGCTATCATGATACCAAAACAAGTGTTCAAGCCAGTGATGTCAAATGACAGCTAGACTGGTGTGTCACAGCGAGGTTTCAACTATTTTTGTCCAAAGACATGTTCAAGCATTTGGATGAGTCTTCGATATTCAGTGAAATTTTGCCAAAATATTTCAATATAAAACAAGCAGCAGAGGACTTGAGCATTATCCAAGCAAACTGTAGAATCGAACAGAGTCAGCATGTTGAATAGTTTTCTCTCATGTTTTATCAGTATCAACTCAGTATCAGTATCAACTCAACAAGTCTCCCCTGCACGGGCTCAGTTCAGAAAAACTGACCAACAAGGTAAACATCTGTCAGAAGTGGGATTCGAACCCACGCCTCCAGAGGAGACTACGACCTGAACGCAGCGCCTCAGACCGCTCGGCCATCCTGACAGCCAGGGGTTGATGCCTCTTGCCTTGGTGACCATTGTCTAGGTCATATGTTGAACACGCAAATGTAGAAGACGTATTTCGTTTGCGGTTTAATTATCTATGCGGAACTTTAAATAGTTCTGCTGCAGTGTTAAAGAGCTGTGTTCTGACGGAACAATCTGTGGGGAATTTGTAAGACACTAAGATCACTAATGTAGTAGGCATGATTTTAACATGGCGCAGGGAGACACCAACGGATATTAGGTCCGTCACCTTATCCTCTCAGCCTTGATTATGTGGAAGGTTTTCCATGACCCCTGCACATTCATCATTGAGTCAACTGGTGCTTGCCTGCATTAAAAGGAAACCAATGGGAATCATTCTGTTTGGTGCACAAAGTTGGCAGGTCATTCGAATCCAGCATTTGTCCTTTTCACCCATGTTCTCATAACATGCAGATAGTGAAGTAATAGGATTTGGAAATAGGTTTTTACTTTTCCCCACTCTGAAGTGATACTCATCCTTATATGTGATCCCAATCTATGTCCACCTCTCTGCTAATCACATGCGAGCACAACATTCTTACCCCTATTCCCAATGAAACGGGGCTCATATAAAATTATGTGGCATTTATTAAATGTATGATTAAAAATGACTTTGGCCTAACTGTCCTTAGGCTAGCTAAAAAGGTGCATATAGGAAGATGTTGAACACAGAATTCGGATACCTCAATGGTATTATGTCTTCGGATTGCCATTGAGGAATGTGACTGAGGTATTAAAAAGGTTACAGTTAGCAGAGGATGGTTTCGATCCATCGACCTCTGGGTTATGGGCCCAGCACGCTTCCGCTGCGCCACTCTGCTCACTGCGAGCAACCAAGACGGGACTCACATCTTGTGGCAAAGAGTGGCTCGGATCTACTCTTCTAGCTTCCAAACGGTGCTGGGAAACCCAGTGGGGTTCTTGTCGATATCAGATGAAGTTTTAATTGAATTTGAATTACAATGTGAAGGATTCAGTCAGAGACCATGCTCAGCTATCATGATAACAAAACAAGTGTTCAAGCCAGTGATCTCAAATGAAACCTAGACTTTTGTTTTGGTGACCATGTGTAGGCCAAATAATGAACGCTCAAAAGTCGTGGATGTATTTTGTTGGCCTTTTAATTATCTACGGGGTTGACTGCAAACCGTGCTGCTGCAGTGTTAAAGAGCTGTGTTCCAGCATTTCTTCTCCTCAACCATGTACTGACCACATGCAGATCTTGAAGTGAAAGGATTTTGAAATAGGTTTTACTTTTCTTCACTCTGAAGCGATACTCATCCTTATCTGTGATCTTAATCGATGTCCACCTCTCTGCTAATCACATTTAAGCACTACATTCTTACACTTATTCCCAATGAAAGATGGCTCATATAAAATTGTGACATTTATTAAATGTATGATTAAAAATGACTCTGGCCTAAGTGTTCTTAGGCCAGCTAAAAATTTGCATATAGGAAGATATTGCACACAAAAATCTGATACCTTCATGGCATTATGTGTTCAGATTGCCATGAAGGAATCCTTGATCACAATTTCCTAGTAGAGCTTTTTCTTAATCTGCAAAATTGTCCGAACCAATATGAAATAAAATAGTAGGATTATTATTATTATTATTTTTTGTATATTCAAAAGGTCCAAATGACACATACTAAGCTTATTTTCAGAAAACATTAAAAGACTGGATTATGCAGAGCAGTGTACAGTGTAAAGCCATACACTGATTTGCTTTTATGTGACACTTTTTCTTTTACAAAGGCTGTACATGAGAAAGTGTCGAGGTTCATGGCGAATAATGCTCTTCACACCTTGGGAGACAATGTTCCACCTCCTAATTAAATTATCAAGATAACATGCCACTGTAGAAAAGGGAAAGAAATGGACTCTGAGGATGCAAGCAGGAAGGACGTTTAATTTTTTTTTCTTTCACGAGCCAAAGGGGTCCTTAGGCTAAAGGTAGCTTGGCCAAGTAGACTAAGGTGCTGGGTTTACCCACGGCTGCCAGGGAGTATTTTAAAGGTTGTGTGAATTGTTAATTTTTGTCTTCATAGGCTTCCTAGGGATTGTGGCTCCCCTTCTTTCTCACTGTCCACTTACGTGCCTCCAGTGGGCTCAAGAGCCCAACTAAGACAAAGAAGCAAAACGTACCATCGGCAGAAGACACAAGTGTGCCGCTATTTATAAACCTTGGCCCATCTCATAACACACTGCACCTCCCTTTTGTGCGCGATAAAATAAAAGCCCCTCGTTTCTTCAGCAGTGCCGTCAGTCATCTTTATCGGCCGAGGTGGCCGAGAGGTTAAGGCGATGGACTGCTAATCCATTGTGCTTTGCACGCGTGGGTTAGAGTCCCACCCTCGTCGCAAGGCTGTATCTTAGTGTCAGATTTGCAACAACTTCTGGCTCTTTTGCTATTTCTATCACAAGGCTTCAGGATATAATGCTACTCAGTAAAGCCATACTTGACTGTTAAGAGGAATTTCTGAAACTGTGTGGTTTGCCTAAGCATTGCGACTTCTTGCCTCCAAAGGCTTCCCTAGGGATTGTGGCCCCCGTCTTTCTTGCTGTCCACGTACATGCCTTCAGTGGCCTCAAGAGGCCACCTGAGACAACAAACCAAAATTTACCATTGGCAGAAGACGCAAGTGTGCCGTTACCTTTAGAGGAATTTCCGAAGCTGTTTTTGTTGCTGTCTATTTTGCAAAGGTTGTCTGTTTCCATGATGGATCGTCGCAGCTGTGGCAAAACGACAGTGGCAAAAAAAACTTGCGTCTGAATCCTGTTATTATATGTGGATGATTGTTGACAATCAGAGGGCAATGCAATGGACGACCAATTCTGCACAGCCTGTTGTGTGTTTTTGTATCACTTTGATCTCGAGCAAAAGTCTTTTGTTAAGCGTGTTTCGTGCATGCCGCTGACGTTATGGCCGGCTGCGACAGCATCTCCTCCACAAGCTGGCGGTCTCATCTCCCGGCTTCGCTACTGGTAGCGTGGCCGAGCGGTCTAAGGCGCTGGATTAAGGCTCCAGTCTCTTTGGAGGCGTGGGTTCGAATCCCACCGCTGCCACTCTATAATTTTGGTCAAAAACAGTAGATCTCCTTCCATTAATACTGCAGATGTTGATCAGCGGGTCCAAAGCCTAGATCCGTCGAGATCCAGGGTCGCTGTAAATGCTAGTCAAAAAGTGCTCGTTTTAGCCCTATGTTAAACAGTCTCACGAGCTCTTGTCAAATAGAATACAAAGGTTATCCTGCACTGCACACAGTTTTTCTTTCAGTTTGTCAAGTTTAGCCTTTTTTAGTCAAAAAGTAATGATTTGTATTTATTCCTCCGTACAACAAGATAGGTCCAAAACACACATACTAAGCTTATTTTCAGAAAACAATAAAGGACTGGATTATGCAGATCAGTGTACTCTGTACAGCATTGTTGTGATATCTGTCCTTTTCACTTGTTCACATTATGCAATACACTGATTTACTTGTAGGTGACACCTTTTCTTTCACAAATGCTGTAAATCAGAGAGTGTCATGGTTCATCAATGATCCATCTCCTAATTGAATTATCAAGATAAAATGCCACTATAGAAACGAAAAAAGAAGGAATCTGAGGATACTAGCAGATAAGACATTGCATTCTTTTCCCTTTGCACTTTATTTACACACAGATTTAGCCACACAGTTGCACACTTTTGTGCCATTCCTGGAACCAGATTCTGTTCAAATGATAGCCCATGCCTAGCTATCATGATACCAAAACAAGTGTTCAAGCCAGTGATGTCAAATGAAAGCTAGACTGGTGTGTCACAGCGAGGTTTCAACTATTTTTGTCCAAAGACATGCTCAAGCATCCGGATGAGTCTTCGATATTCAGTGAAATTTTGCCAAAATATTTCAATATCAAACAAGCAGCAGAGGACTTGAGCATTATCCAAGCAAACTGTAGAATCGAACAGAGTCAGCATGTTGAATAGTTTTCTCTCATGTTTCTTCAGTATCAACTCAGTATCAGTATCAACTCAACAAGTCTCCCCTGCACGGGCTCAGTTCAGAAAAACTGACCAACAAGGTAAACATCTGTCAGAAGTGGGATTCGAACCCACGCCTCCAGAGGAGACTGCGACCTGAACGCAGCGCCTTAGACCGCTCGGCCATCCTGACAGCCAGGGGTTGATGCCTCTTGCCTTGGTGACCATTGTCTAGGTCATATGTTGAACACGCAAATGTAGAAGACGTATTTCGTTCGCGGTTTAATTATCTATGCGGATGACTTTAAATAGTTCTGCTGCAGTGTTAAAGAGCTGTGTTCTGACGGAACAATCTGTGGGGAATTTGTAAGACACTAAGATCACTAATGTGGTAGGCATGATTTTAACATGGCGCAGGGAGACACCAACGGATATTAGGTCCGTCACCTTATCCTCTCAGCCTTGATTATGGAAGGTTTTCCATGACCCCTGCACATTCATCCTTGAGTCAACTGGTGCTTGCCTGCATTAAAAGGAATCCAATGGGAATCTTTCTGTTTGGTGCACAAAGTTGGCAGGTCATTCGAATCCAGCATTTGTCCTTTTCACCCATGTTCTCATCACATGCAGATAGTGAAGTAATAGGATTTGGAAATAGGTTTTTACTTTCCCCCACTCTGAAGTGATACTCATCCTTATGTGTGATCCCAATCTATGTCCACCTCTCTGCTAATCACATGCGAGCACAACTTTCTTACCCCTATTCCCAATGAAACGGGGCTCATATAAAATTATGTGGCATTTATTAAATGTATGATTAAAAATGACTTTGGCCTAACTGTCCATAGGCTTGCTAAAAAGGTGCATATAGGAAGATGTTGAACACAGAATTCTGATACCTCAATGGTATTATGTCTTCAGATTTCCATTGAGGAATGTGACTGAGGTATTAAAAAGGTTACAGTTAGCAGAGGATGGTTTCGATCCATCGACCTCTGGGTTATGGGCCCAGCACGCTTCCGCTGCGCCACTCTGCTCACAGCGAGCAACCAAGACGGGACTCACATCTTGTGGCAAAGAGTGGCTCGGATCTACTCTTCTAGCTTCCAAACGGTGCTGGGAAACCCAGTGGGGTTCTTGTCGATATCAGATGAAGTTTTAATTGAATTTGAATTACAATGTAAAGGATTCAGTCAGAGACCATGCTCAGCTATCATGATAACAAAACAAGTGTTCAAGCCAGTGATCTCAAATGAAACCTAGACTTTTGTTTTGGTGACCATGTGTAGGCCAAATAATGAACTCTCAAAAGTCGTGGATGTATTTTGTTGGCGTTTTAATTATCTACGGGGTTGACTGCAAACCGTGCTGCTGCAGTGTTAAGGAGCTGTGTTCCAGCATTTCTTCTCCTCAACCATGTACTGACCACATGCAGATCTTGAAGTGAAAGGATTTTGAAATAGGTTTTACTTTTCTTCACTCTGAAGCGATACTCATCCTTATCTGTGATCTTAATCGATGTCCACCTCTCTGCTAATCACATTTAAGCACTACATTCTTACACTTATTCCCAATGAAAGGTGGCTCATATAAAATTGTGACATTTATTAAATGTATGATTAAAAATGACTCTGGCCTAAGTGTTCTTAGGCCAGCTAAAAATTTGCATATAGGAAGATATTGCACACAAAAATCTGATACCTTCATGGCATTATGTGTTCAGATTGCCATGAAGGAATCCTTGATCACGATTTCCTAGTAGAGCTTTTTCTTAATCTGCAAAATTGTCCGAACCAATATGAAATAAAATGGTAGGATTATTATTATTTTTTTTTGTATATTCAAAAGGTCCAAATGACACATACTAAGCTTATTTTCAGAAAACATTAAAAGACTGGATTATGCAGAGCAGTGTACAGTGTAAAGCCATACACCGATTTGCTTTTATGTGACACTTTTTCTTTTACAAAGGCTGTACATGAGAAAGTGTCGAGGTTCATGGCGAATAATGCTCTTCACACCTTGGGAGACAATGTTCCACCTCCTAATTAAATTATCAAGATAACATGCCACTGTAGAAAAGGGAAAAAAAATGGACTCTGAGGATGCTAGCAGGAAGGACGTTTAAATTTTTTTTCTTTCACGAGCCAAAGGGGTCCTTGGGCGACAGGTAGCTTGGCCAAGTATCTATTTATAAACCTTGGCCCATCTCATAACACACTGCACCTCCCTTTTGTGCGCGATAAAATAAAAGCCCCTCGTTTCTTCAGCAGTGCCGTCAGTCATCTTTATCGGACGAGGTGGCCGAGAGGTTAAGGCGATGGACTGCTAATCCATTGTGCTTTGCATGCGTGGGTTCGAGTCCCTCTCCTTGAACTGCCACCTTAACGTGGTGGAGGGGTTTGAGTACTCGAATGACCCTAGGAGCTATGTTGTCCGGGGCTATATGCCCCTGGTAGGGTCTCCCAAGGCAAACAGGTCCTGGGCGACGGGTCAGACTAAGAGCGGTTCAAAACCCCTTATGAGAGATACTACATCAGGGACCGTGACGTCGCCCGGTATGGCGCAGCCGGGGCCCCACCCTGGAGCCAGGCCCGGGGTTGGGGCTCGTATGCGAGCGCCTGGTGGCCGGGCCTTCCCCCACAGGGTCCGGCCGGGCTCAGCCCGAAGGAGCGACGTGGGGCCGCCTTCCAGTGGGCTCACCACCTGCAGGAGGGACCGTAAGGGGCCGGTGCTAAGAGGATCGGGCAGCAGTCGAAGGTGGAGGCCTCGACAACCCGATCCCTGGACACGGAAGCTAGCTCTAGGGACGTGGAATGTCACCTCGCTGGCGGGGAAGGAGCCTGAGATTGTGCGTGAGGTTGAGAGGTTCCGACTAGAGATAGTCGGGATCACCTCTACGCACGGCCTGGGCTCTGGAACCACACTCCTCGAGAGAGGATGGACTCTTTACAACTCTGGAGCTGCCCATGGTGAAAGGCGTCGGGCTGGTGTGGGTTTGCTTATAGCCCCCCAGCTCAGCCGCCATGTGTTGGAGTTTACCCCGGTGAACGAGAGGGTCGTTTCCCTGCGCCTACGGGTCGGGGATAGGTCTCTCACTGTCGTGTGTGCCTACGGGCCAAACGGCAGTATAGAGTACCCGGCCTTCTTGGGGTCTCTGGGAGGGGTGCTGGACAGTGCTCCGACTGGGGACTCCGTCGTTCTACTAGGAGACTTCAATGCACACGTGGGCAGCGACAGTGACACCTGGAGGGGCGTGATTGGGAGGAACGGCCCCCCTGATCTGAACCCGAGCGGTGGTCAGTTATTGGACTTCTGTGCTAGTTACAGTTTGTCCATAACGAACACCATGTTCAAGCATAAGGGTGTCCATCAGTACACGTGGCACCAGGACACCCTAGGCCGCAGGTCGATGATCGACTTTGTGGTCGTTTCATCTGACCTGCGGCCGTATGTCTTGGACACTCGGGTAAAGAGAGGGGCGGAGCTGTCAACTGATCACCACCTGGTGGTGAGTTGGATCCGATGGCGGGGGAGGAAGCTGGACAGACTCGGCAGACCCAAGCGTACTGTGAGGGTCTGCTGGGAACGTTTGGCCGAGAGATCTTCAACTCCCACCTCCGGCGGAGCTTTGACCAGATCCCGAGGGAGGCCGGAGATATTGAGTCCGAGTGGACCATGTTCTCCACCTCCATTGTCGAAGCGGCCGCTCGGAGCTGTGGCAGTAAGGTCTCCGGTGCCTGTCGAGGCGGCAATCCCCGAACCCGGTGGTGGAAACCGGAAGTAAGGGATGCCGTCAAGCTGAAGAAGGAGTCCTACCTGGCCTGGTTGGCTTGTGGGACTCCTGAGGCAGCTGACGGGTACCGGCAGGCCAAGCGAACTGCAGCCCGGGTGGTTATCGAGGCAAAAACTCGGGCCTGGGAGGAGCTCGGTGAGGCCATGGAGAAGGACTATCGGCTGGCCTCGAAGAGATTCTGGCAAACCGTCCGGCGCCTCAGGAGGGGAAAGCAGTGCCCCACCAATGCTGTTTACAGTAGAGGTGGGGAGCTGTTGACCTCAACTGGGGATGTCGTTGGACGGTGGAAGGAATACTTCGAGGATCTCCTCAATCCCGCCGTCACATCTTCCATTGAGGAAGCAGAGGCTGAGGGCTCAGAGGCGGACTCGTCCATCACCCAAGCTGAAGTCACCGAGGTAGTAAAGAAACTCCTCGGTGGCAGGGCACCGGGGGTGGATGAGATCCGCCCTGAGTACCTCAAGTCTCTGGATGTTGTGGGGCTGTCTTGGCTGACACGCCTCTGCAGCATCGCGTGGCGGTCGGGGACAGTGCCTCTGGAATGGCAGACCGGGGTGGTGGTCCCTCTTTTTAAGAAGGGGGACCGGAGGGTGTGTTCCAACTATAGGGGGATCACACTTCTCAGCCTACCTGGGAAAGTCTATGCCAGGGTACTGGAGAGGAGAATACGGCCGATAGTAGAACCTCGGATTCAGGAGGAACAATGTGGTTTTCGTCCAGGCCGTGGAACACTGGACCAGCTCTATACCCTCTACAGGGTGCTGGAGGGTTCATGGGAGTTTGCCCAACCAGTCCACATGTGCTTTGTGGATTTGGAAAAGGCATTCGACTGTGTCCCTCGCGGCGGCCTGTGGAGGGTGCTCCGGGAGTATGGGGTCGGGGGCCCTTTACTAAGGGCTGTCCGGTCCCTGTATGACCGAAGCAGGAGCTTGGTTCGCATTGCCGGCAGTAAGTCAGACTTGTTCCCGGTGCATGTTGGACTCCGGCAGGGCTGCCCTTTGTCACCGGTTCTGTTCATAATTTTTATGGACAGAATTTCTAGGCGCAGCCAGGGGTCGGAGGGTGTCCGGTTTGGTGACGACGTCTTTGCTCTTTGCAGATGATGTTGTCGTGTTGGCTTCATCAGACCAGGACCTTCAGCATGCACTGGGACGGTTTGCAGCCGAGTGTGAAGCGGCTGGGATGAGAATCAGCACCTCCAAATCCGAGGCCATGGTCCTCAGTCGGAAAAGGGTGGCTTGCCCACTTCAGGTTGGTGGGGAGTTCCTGCCGCAAGTGGAGGAGTTTAAGTATCTTGGGGTTTTGTTCACGAGTGAGGGAAGGGTGGAACGGGAGATTGACAGACGGATCGGTGCAGCTTCTGCAGTAATGCGGTCGATGTACCGGTCTGTCGTGGTGAAGAAGGAGCTGAGCCGCAAGGCGAAACTTTCGATTTACCAGTCAATCTACGTTCCTACTCTCACCTATGGTCATGAGCTCTGGGTCATGACCGAAAGGACAAGATCCCGGATACAGGCGGCCGAAATGTGCTTCCTCCGCAGGGTGGCTGGGCGATCCCTTAGAGATAGGGTGAGAAGCTTAGTCACTCGGGAGGAGCTCGGAGTAGATCCGCTGCTCCTCCACATCGAGAGGGGTCAGCTGAGGTGGCTCGGGCATCTGTTCCGGATGCCTCCTGGACGCCTTCCTGGGAAGGTGTTCCGGGCGCGTCCCACTGGGAGGAGACCCCGGGGAAGACCTAGGACACGCTGGAGAGACTATGTCTCCCGGCTGGCCTGGGAACGCCTTGGTGTCCCCCCGGAAGAGCTGGAAGAAGTGTCTAGGGAGAGGGAAGTCTGGGCATCTTTGCTTAGACTGCTGCCCCCGCGACCCGGCATCGGATAAGCGGGAGAAGATGGATGGATGGATGGGTTCGAGTCCCATCCTCGTCGCAAGGCTGTATCTTAGTGTCAGATTTGCAACAACTTCTGGCTCTTTTGCTATTTCTATCACAAGACTTCAGGATATAATGCTACTCAGTAAAGCCATACTTGACTGTTAAGAGGAATTTCTGAAACTGTGAGGTTTGCCTAAGCATTGCGACTTCTTGCCTCCAAAGGCTTCCCTAGGGATTGTGGCCCCCGTCTTTCTTGCTGTCCACGTACATGCCTCCAGTGGCCTCAAGAGGCCACCTGAGACAACAAACCAAAATTTACCATTGGCAGAAGACGCAAGTGTGCCGTTACCTTTAGAGGAATTTCCGAAGCTGTTTTTGTTGCTGTCTATTTTGCAAAGGTTGTCTGTTTCCATGATGGATCGTCGCAGCTGTGGCAAAACAACAGTGGCAAAAAAAACTTGCGTCTGAATCCTGTTATTATATGTGGATGATTGTTGACAATCAGAGGGCAATGCAATGGACGACCAATTCTGCACAGCCTGTTGTGTGTTTTTGTATCACTTTGATCTCGAGCAAAAGTCTTTTGTTAAGCGTGTTTCGTGCATGCCGCTGACGTTATGGCCGGCTGCGACCGCATCTCCTCCACAAGCTGGCGGTCTCATCTCCCGGCTTTCCTACCGGTAGTGTGGCCGAGCGGTCTAAGGCGCTGGATTAAGGCTCCAGTCTCTTTGGAGGCGTGGGTTCGAATCCCACCGCTGCCACTCTATAATTTTGGTCAAATGCAGTAGATCTCCTTCCGTTAATACTGCAGATGTTGATCAGCGGGTCCAAAGCCTAGATCCGTCGAGATCCAGGGTCGCTGTAAATGCTAGTCAAAAAGTGCTCGTTTTAGCTCTATGTTAAACAGTCTCACGAGCTCTTGTCAAATAGAATACAAAGGTTATCCTGCACTGCACACAGTTTTTCTTTCAGTTTGTCAAGTTTAGCCTTTTTTGGTCAAAAAGTAATGATTTGTATTTATTCCTCCGTACAACCAGATAGGTCCAAAACACACATATTAAGCTTATTTTCAGAAAACAATAAAGGACTGGATTATGCAGATCAGTGTACTCTGTACAGCATTGTTGTGATATCTGTCCTTTTCACTTGTTCACATTTTGCAATACACTGATTTACTTGTAGGTGACACCTTTTCTTTCACAAATGCTGTAAATCAGAGAGTGTCATGGTTCATCAATGATCCATCTCCTAATTGAATTATCAAGATAAAATGCCACTATAGAAACGAAAAAAGAAGGAATCTGAGGATACTAGCAGATAAGACATTGCATTCTTTTCCCTTTGCACTTTATTTACACACAGATTTAGCCACACAGTTGCACACTTTTGTGCCATTCCTGGAACCAGATTCTGTTCAAATGAGAGCCCATGCCTAGCTATCATGATACCAAAACAAGTGTTCAAGCCAGTGATGTCAAATGAAAGCTAGACTGGTGTGTCACAGCGAGGTTTCAACTATTTTTGTCCAAAGACATGCTCAAGCATCCGGATGAGTCTTCGATATTCAGTGATATTTTGCCAAGATATTTCAATATCAAACAAGCAGCAGATGACTTGAGCATTAGCCAAGCAAACTGTAGAATCGAACAGAGTCAGCATGTTGAATAGTTTTCTCTCATGTTTTTTTAGCATCAACTCAACAAGTCTCCCCTGCACGGGCTCAGTTCAGAAAAACTGACCAACAAGGTAAACATCTGTCAGAAGTGGGATTCGAACCCACGCCTCCAGAGGAGACTGCGACCTGAACGCAGCGCCTTAGACCGCTCGGCCATCCTGACAGCCAGGTGTTGATGCCTCTTGCCTTGGTGACCATTGTCTAGGTCATATGTTGAACACGCAAATGTAGAAGACGTATTTCGTTCGCGGTTTAATTATCTATGCGGATGACTTTAAATAGTTCTGCTGCAGTGTTAAAGAGCTGTGTTCTGACGGAACAATCTGTGGGGAATTTGTAAGACACTAAGATCACTAATGTAGTAGGCATGATTTTAACATGGCGCAGGGAGACACCAACGGATATTAGGTCCGTCACCTTATCCTCTCAGCCTTGATTATGGAAGGTTTTCCATGACCCCTGCACATTCATCCTTGAGTCAACTGGTGCTTGCCTGCATTAAAAGGAATCCAATGGGAATCTTTCTGTTTGGTGCACAAAGTTGGCAGGTCATTCGAATCCAGCATTTGTCCTTTTCACCCATGTTCTCATCACATGCAGATAGTGAAGTAATAGGATTTGGAAATAGGTTTTTACTTTTCCCCACTCTGAAGTGATACTCATCCTTATGTGTGATCCCAATCTATGTCCACCTCTCTGCTAATCACATGCAAGCACAACTTTCTTACCCCTATTCCCAATGAAACGGGGCTCATATAAAATTATGTGGCATTTATTAAATGTATGATTAAAAATGACTTTGGCCTAACTGTCCATAGGCTTGCTAAAAAGGTGCATATAGGAAGATGTTGAACACAGAATTCTGATACCTCAATGGTATTATGTCTTCAGATTGCCATTGAGGAATGTGACTGAGGTATTAAAAAGGTTACAGTTAGCAGAGGATGGTTTCGATCCATCGACCTCTGGGTTATGGGCCCAGCACGCTTCCGCTGCGCCACTCTGCTCACAGCGAGCAACCAAGACGGGACTCACATCTTGTGGCAAAGAGTGGCTCGGATCTACTCTTCTAGCTTCCAAACGGTGCTGGGAAACCCAGTGGGGTTCTTGTCGATATCAGATGAAGTTTTAATTGAATTTGAATTACAATGTAAAGGATTCAGTCAGAGACCATGCTCAGCTATCATGATAACAAAACAAGTGTTCAAGCCAGTGATCTCAAATGAAACCTAGACTTTTGTTTTGGTGACCATGTGTAGGCCAAATAATGAACGCTCAAAAGTCGTGGATGTATTTTGTTGGCGTTTTAATTATCTACGGGGTTGACTGCAAACCGTGCTGCTGCAGTGTTAAGGAGCTGTGTTCCAGCATTTCTTCTCCTCAACCATGTACTGACCACATGCAGATCTTAAAGTGAAAGGATTTTGAAATAGGTTTTACTTTTCTTCACTCTGAAGCGATACTCATCCTTATCTGTGATCTTAATCGATGTCCACCTCTCTGCTAATCACATTTAAGCACTACATTCTTACACTTATTCCCAATGAAAGGTGGCTCATATAAAATTGTGACATTTATTGAATGTATGATTAAAAATGACTCTGGCCTAAGTCTTCTTAGGCCAGCTAAAAATTTGCATATAGGAAGATATTGCACACAAAAATCTGATACCTTCATGGCATTATGTGTTCAGATTGCCATGAAGGAATCCTTGATCACGATTTCCTAGTAGAGCTTTTTCTTAATCTGCAAAATTGTCCGAACCAATATGAAATAAAATGGTAGGATTATTATTATTTTTTTTTGTATATTCAAAAGGTCCAAATGACACATACTAAGCTTATTTTCAGAAAACATTAAAAGACTGGATTATGCAGAGCAGTGTACAGTGTAAAGCCATACACCGATTTGCTTTTATGTGACACTTTTTCTTTTACAAAGGCTGTACATGAGAAAGTGTCGAGGTTCATGGCGAATAATGCTCTTCACACCTTGGGAGACAATGTTCCACCTCCTAATTAAATTATCAAGATAACATGCCACTGTAGAAAAGGGAAAAAAAATGGACTCTGAGGATGCTAGCAGGAAGGACGTTTAAATTTTTTTTCTTTCACGAGCCAAAGGGGTCCTTGGGCGACAGGTAGCTTGGCCAAGTATCTATTTATAAACCTTGGCCCATCTCATAACACACTGCACCTCCCTTTTGTGCGCGATAAAATAAAAGCCCCTCGTTTCTTCAGCAGTGCCGTCAGTCATCTTTATCGGACGAGGTGGCCGAGAGGTTAAGGCGATGGACTGCTAATCCATTGTGCTTTGCATGCGTGGGTTCGAGTCCCTCTCCTTGAACTGCCACCTTAACGTGGTGGAGGGGTTTGAGTACTCGAATGACCCTAGGAGCTATGTTGTCCGGGGCTATATGCCCCTGGTAGGGTCTCCCAAGGCAAACAGGTCCTGGGCGACGGGTCAGACTAAGAGCGGTTCAAAACCCCTTATGAGAGATACTACATCAGGGACCGTGACGTCGCCCGGTATGGCGCAGCCGGGGCCCCACCCTGGAGCCAGGCCCGGGGTTGGGGCTCGTATGCGAGCGCCTGGTGGCCGGGCCTTCCCACACAGGGTCCGGCCGGGCTCAGCCCGAAGGAGCGACGTGGGGCCGCCTTCCAGTGGGCTCACCACCTGCAGGAGGGACCGTAAGGGGCCGGTGCTAAGAGGATCGGGCAGCAGTCGAAGGTGGAGGCCTCGACAACCCGATCCCTGGACACGGAAGCTAGCTCTAGGGACGTGGAATGTCACCTCGCTGGCGGGGAAGGAGCCTGAGATTGTGCGTGAGGTTGAGAGGTTCCGACTAGAGATAGTCGGGATCACCTCTACGCACGGCCTGGGCTCTGGAACCACACTCCTCGAGAGAGGATGGACTCTTTACAACTCTGGAGCTGCCCATGGTGAAAGGCGTCGGGCTGGTGTGGGTTTGCTTATAGCCCCCCAGCTCAGCCGCCATGTGTTGGAGTTTACCCCGGTGAACGAGAGGGTCGTTTCCCTGCGCCTACGGGTCGGGGATAGGTCTCTCACTGTCGTGTGTGCCTACGGGCCAAACGGCAGTATAGAGTACCCGGCCTTCTTGGGGTCTCTGGGAGGGGTGCTGGACAGTGCTCCGACTGGGGACTCCGTCGTTCTACTAGGAGACTTCAATGCACACGTGGGCAGCGACAGTGACACCTGGAGGGGCGTGATTGGGAGGAACGGCCCCCCTGATCTGAACCCGAGCGGTGGTCAGTTATTGGACTTCTAGGGTTAGGGTTAGGGTTAGGGTTAGGGTTAGGGTTAGGGTTAGGGTTACACGTGGCACCAGGACACCCTAGGCCGCAGGTCGATGATCGACTTTGTGGTCGTTTCATCTGACCTGCGGCCGTATGTCTTGGACACTCGGGTAAAGAGAGGGGCGGAGCTGTCAACTGATCACCACCTGGTGGTGAGTTGGATCCGATGGCGGGGGAGGAAGCTGGACAGACTCGGCAGACCCAAGCGTACTGTGAGGGTCTGCTGGGAACGTTTGGCCGAGAGATCTTCAACTCCCACCTCCGGCGGAGCTTTGACCAGATCCCGAGGGAGGCCGGAGATATTGAGTCCGAGTGGACCATGTTCTCCACCTCCATTGTCGAAGCGGCCGCTCGGAGCTGTGGCAGTAAGGTCTCCGGTGCCTGTCGAGGCGGCAATCCCCGAACCCGGTGGTGGAAACCGGAAGTAAGGGATGCCGTCAAGCTGAAGAAGGAGTCCTACCTGGCCTGGTTGGCTTGTGGGACTCCTGAGGCAGCTGACGGGTACCGGCAGGCCAAGCGAACTGCAGCCCGGGTGGTTATCGAGGCAAAAACTCGGGCCTGGGAGGAGCTCGGTGAGGCCATGGAGAAGGACTATCGGCTGGCCTCGAAGAGATTCTGGCAAACCGTCCGGCGCCTCAGGAGGGGAAAGCAGTGCCCCACCAATGCTGTTTACAGTAGAGGTGGGGAGCTGTTGACCTCAACTGGGGATGTCGTTGGACGGTGGAAGGAATACTTCGAGGATCTCCTCAATCCCGCCGTCACATCTTCCATTGAGGAAGCAGAGGCTGAGGGCTCAGAGGCGGACTCGTCCATCACCCAAGCTGAAGTCACCGAGGTAGTAAAGAAACTCCTCGGTGGCAGGGCACCGGGGGTGGATGAGATCCGCCCTGAGTACCTCAAGTCTCTGGATGTTGTGGGGCTGTCTTGGCTGACACGCCTCTGCAGCATCGCGTGGCGGTCGGGGACAGTGCCTCTGGAATGGCAGACCGGGGTGGTGGTCCCTCTTTTTAAGAAGGGGGACCGGAGGGTGTGTTCCAACTATAGGGGGATCACACTTCTCAGCCTACCTGGGAAAGTCTATGCCAGGGTACTGGAGAGGAGAATACGGCCGATAGTAGAACCTCGGATTCAGGAGGAACAATGTGGTTTTCGTCCAGGCCGTGGAACACTGGACCAGCTCTATACCCTCTACAGGGTGCTGGAGGGTTCATGGGAGTTTGCCCAACCAGTCCACATGTGCTTTGTGGATTTGGAAAAGGCATTCGACTGTGTCCCTCGCGGCGGCCTGTGGAGGGTGCTCCGGGAGTATGGGGTCGGGGGCCCTTTACTAAGGGCTGTCCGGTCCCTGTATGACCGAAGCAGGAGCTTGGTTCGCATTGCCGGCAGTAAGTCAGACTTGTTCCCGGTGCATGTTGGACTCCGGCAGGGCTGCCCTTTGTCACCGGTTCTGTTCATAATTTTTATGGACAGAATTTCTAGGCGCAGCCAGGGGTCGGAGGGTGTCCGGTTTGGTGACGACACGATTTCGTCTTTGCTCTTTGCAGATGATGTTGTCGTGTTGGCTTCATCAGACCAGGACCTTCAGCATGCACTGGGACGGTTTGCAGCCGAGTGTGAAGCGGCTGGGATGAGAATCAGCACCTCCAAATCCGAGGCCATGGTCCTCAGTCGGAAAAGGGTGGCTTGCCCACTTCAGGTTGGTGGGGAGTTCCTGCCGCAAGTGGAGGAGTTTAAGTATCTTGGGGTTTTGTTCACGAGTGAGGGAAGGGTGGAACGGGAGATTGACAGACGGATCGGTGCAGCTTCTGCAGTAATGCGGTCGATGTACCGGTCTGTCGTGGTGAAGAAGGAGCTGAGCCGCAAGGCGAAACTTTCGATTTACCGGTCAATCTACGTTCCTACTCTCACCTATGGTCATGAGCTCTGGGTCATGACCGAAAGGACAAGATCCCGGATACAGGCGGCCGAAATGTGCTTCCTCCGCAGGGTGGCTGGGCGATCCCTTAGAGATAGGGTGAGAAGCTTAGTCACTCGGGAGGAGCTCGGAGTAGATCCGCTGCTCCTCCACATCGAGAGGGGTCAGCTGAGGTGGCTCGGGCATCTGTTCCGGATGCCTCCTGGACGCCTTCCTGGGAAGGTGTTCCGGGCGCGTCCCACTGGGAGGAGACCCCGGGGAAGACCTAGGACACGCTGGAGAGACTATGTCTCCCGGCTGGCCTGGGAACGCCTTGGTGTCCCCCCGGAAGAGCTGGAAGAAGTGTCTAGGGAGAGGGAAGTCTGGGCATCTTTGCTTAGACTGCTGCCCCCGCGACCCGGCATCGGATAAGCGGGAGAAGATGGATGGATGGATGGATGGATGGGTTCGAGTCCCATCCTCGTCGCAAGGCTGTATCTTAGTGTCAGATTTGCAACAACTTCTGGCTCTTTTGCTATTTCTATCACAAGACTTCAGGATATAATGCTACTCAGTAAAGCCATACTTGACTGTTAAGAGGAATTTCTGAAACTGTGAGGTTTGCCTAAGCATTGCGACTTCTTGCCTCCAAAGGCTTCCCTAGGGATTGTGGCCCCCGTCTTTCTTGCTGTCCACGTACATGCCTCCAGTGGCCTCAAGAGGCCACCTGAGACAACAAACCAAAATTTACCATTGGCAGAAGACGCAAGTGTGCCGTTACCTTTAGAGGAATTTCCGAAGCTGTTTTTGTTGCTGTCTATTTTGCAAAGGTTGTCTGTTTCCATGATGGATCGTCGCAGCTGTGGCAAAACAACAGTGGCAAAAAAAACTTGCGTCTGAATCCTGTTATTATATGTGGATGATTGTTGACAATCAGAGGGCAATGCAATGGACGACCAATTCTGCACAGCCTGTTGTGTGTTTTTGTATCACTTTGATCTCGAGCAAAAGTCTTTTGTTAAGCGTGTTTCGTGCATGCCGCTGACGTTATGGCCGGCTGCGACCGCATCTCCTCCACAAGCTGGCGGTCTCATCTCCCGGCTTTCCTACCGGTAGTGTGGCCGAGCGGTCTAAGGCGCTGGATTAAGGCTCCAGTCTCTTTGGAGGCGTGGGTTCGAATCCCACCGCTGCCACTCTATAATTTTGGTCAAATGCAGTAGATCTCCTTCCGTTAATACTGCAGATGTTGATCAGCGGGTCCAAAGCCTAGATCCGTCGAGATCCAGGGTCGCTGTAAATGCTAGTCAAAAAGTGCTCGTTTTAGCTCTATGTTAAACAGTCTCACGAGCTCTTGTCAAATAGAATACAAAGGTTATCCTGCACTGCACACAGTTTTTCTTTCAGTTTGTCAAGTTTAGCCTTTTTTGGTCAAAAAGTAATGATTTGTATTTATTCCTCCGTACAACCAAATAGGTCCAAAACACACATATTAAGCTTATTTTCAGAAAACAATAAAGGACTGGATTATGCAGATCAGTGTACTCTGTACAGCATTGTTGTGATATCTGTCCTTTTCACTTGTTCACATTTTGCAATACACTGATTTACTTGTAGGTGACACCTTTTCTTTCACAAATGCTGTAAATCAGAGAGTGTCATGGTTCATCAATGATCCATCTCCTAATTGAATTATCAAGATAAAATGCCACTATAGAAACGAAAAAAGAAGGAATCTGAGGATACTAGCAGATAAGACATTGCATTCTTTTCCCTTTGCACTTTATTTACACACAGATTTAGCCACACAGTTGCACACTTTTGTGCCATTCCTGGAACCAGATTCTGTTCAAATGAGAGCCCATGCCTAGCTATCATGATACCAAAACAAGTGTTCAAGCCAGTGATGTCAAATGAAAGCTAGACTGGTGTGTCACAGCGAGGTTTCAACTATTTTTGTCCAAAGACATGCTCAAGCATCCGGATGAGTCTTCGATATTCAGTGATATTTTGCCAAGATATTTCAATATCAAACAAGCAGCAGATGACTTGAGCATTAGCCAAGCAAACTGTAGAATCGAACAGAGTCAGCATGTTGAATAGTTTTCTCTCATGTTTTTTTAGCATCAACTCAACAAGTCTCCCCTGCACGGGCTCAGTTCAGAAAAACTGACCAACAAGGTAAACATCAGTCAGAAGTGGGATTCGAACCCACGCCTCCAGAGGAGACTGCGACCTGAACGCAGCGCCTTAGACCGCTCGGCCATCCTGACAGCCAGGTGTTGATGCCTCTTGCCTTGGTGACCATTGTCTAGGTCATATGTTGAACACGCAAATGTAGAAGACGTATTTCGTTCGCGGTTTAATTATCTATGCGGATGACTTTAAATAGTTCTGCTGCAGTGTTAAAGAGCTGTGTTCTGACGGAACAATCTGTGGGGAATTTGTAAGACACTAAGATCACTAATGTAGTAGGCATGATTTTAACATGGCGCAGGGAGACACCAACGGATATTAGGTCCGTCACCTTATCCTCTCAGCCTTGATTATGGAAGGTTTTCCATGACCCCTGCACATTCATCCTTGAGTCAACTGGTGCTTGCCTGCATTAAAAGGAATCCAATGGGAATCTTTCTGTTTGGTGCACAAAGTTGGCAGGTCATTCGAATCCAGCATTTGTCCTTTTCACCCATGTTCTCATCACATGCAGATAGTGAAGTAATAGGATTTGGAAATAGGTTTTTACTTTTCCCCACTCTGAAGTGATACTCATCCTTATGTGTGATCCCAATCTATGTCCACCTCTCTGCTAATCACATGCAAGCACAACTTTCTTACCCCTATTCCCAATGAAACGGGGCTCATATAAAATTATGTGGCATTTATTAAATGTATGATTAAAAATGACTTTGGCCTAACTGTCCATAGGCTTGCTAAAAAGGTGCATATAGGAAGATGTTGAACACAGAATTCTGATACCTCAATGGTATTATGTCTTCAGATTGCCATTGAGGAATGTGACTGAGGTATTAAAAAGGTTACAGTTAGCAGAGGATGGTTTCGATCCATCGACCTCTGGGTTATGGGCCCAGCACGCTTCCGCTGCGCCACTCTGCTCACAGCGAGCAACCAAGACGGGACTCACATCTTGTGGCAAAGAGTGGCTCGGATCTACTCTTCTAGCTTCCAAACGGTGCTGGGAAACCCAGTGGGGTTCTTGTCGATATCAGATGAAGTTTTAATTGAATTTGAATTACAATGTAAAGGATTCAGTCAGAGACCATGCTCAGCTATCATGATAACAAAACAAGTGTTCAAGCCAGTGATCTCAAATGAAACCTAGACTTTTGTTTTGGTGACCATGTGTAGGCCAAATAATGAACGCTCAAAAGTCGTGGATGTATTTTGTTGGCGTTTTAATTATCTACGGGGTTGACTGCAAACCGTGCTGCTGCAGTGTTAAGGAGCTGTGTTCCAGCATTTCTTCTCCTCAACCATGTACTGACCACATGCAGATCTTAAAGTGAAAGGATTTTGAAATAGGTTTTACTTTTCTTCACTCTGAAGCGATACTCATCCTTATCTGTGATCTTAATCGATGTCCACCTCTCTGCTAATCACATTTAAGCACTACATTCTTACACTTATTCCCAATGAAAGGTGGCTCATATAAAATTGTGACATTTATTGAATGTATGATTAAAAATGACTCTGGCCTAAGTGTTCTTAGGCCAGCTAAAAATTTGCATATAGGAAGATATTGCACACAAAAATCTGATACCTTCATGGCATTATGTGTTCAGATTGCCATGAAGGAATCCTTGATCACGATTTCCTAGTAGAGCTTTTTCTTAATCTGCAAAATTGTCCGAACCAATATGAAATAAAATGGTAGGATTATTATTATTTTTTTTTGTATATTCAAAAGGTCCAAATGACACATACTAAGCTTATTTTCAGAAAACATTAAAAGACTGGATTATGCAGAGCAGTGTACAGTGTAAAGCCATACACCGATTTGCTTTTATGTGACACTTTTTCTTTTACAAAGGCTGTACATGAGAAAGTGTCGAGGTTCATGGCGAATAATGCTCTTCACACCTTGGGAGACAATGTTCCACCTCCTAATTAAATTATCAAGATAACATGCCACTGTAGAAAAGGGAAAAAAAATGGACTCTGAGGATGCTAGCAGGAAGGACGTTTAAATTTTTTTTCTTTCACGAGCCAAAGGGGTCCTTGGGCGACAGGTAGCTTGGCCAAGTATCTATTTATAAACCTTGGCCCATCTCATAACACACTGCACCTCCCTTTTGTGCGCGATAAAATAAAAGCCCCTCGTTTCTTCAGCAGTGCCGTCAGTCATCTTTATCGGACGAGGTGGCCGAGAGGTTAAGGCGATGGACTGCTAATCCATTGTGCTTTGCATGCGTGGGTTCGAGTCCCTCTCCTTGAACTGCCACCTTAACGTGGTGGAGGGGTTTGAGTACTCGAATGACCCTAGGAGCTATGTTGTCCGGGGCTATATGCCCCTGGTAGGGTCTCCCAAGGCAAACAGGTCCTGGGCGACGGGTCAGACTAAGAGCGGTTCAAAACCCCTTATGAGAGATACTACATCAGGGACCGTGACGTCGCCCGGTATGGCGCAGCCGGGGCCCCACCCTGGAGCCAGGCCCGGGGTTGGGGCTCGTATGCGAGCGCCTGGTGGCCGGGCCTTCCCCCACAGGGTCCGGCCGGGCTCAGCCCGAAGGAGCGACGTGGGGCCGCCTTCCAGTGGGCTCACCACCTGCAGGAGGGACCGTAAGGGGCCGGTGCTAAGAGGATCGGGCAGCAGTCGAAGGTGGAGGCCTCGACAACCCGATCCCTGGACACGGAAGCTAGCTCTAGGGACGTGGAATGTCACCTCGCTGGCGGGGAAGGAGCCTGAGATTGTGCGTGAGGTTGAGAGGTTCCGACTAGAGATAGTCGGGATCACCTCTACGCACGGCCTGGGCTCTGGAACCACACTCCTCGAGAGAGGATGGACTCTTTACAACTCTGGAGCTGCCCATGGTGAAAGGCGTCGGGCTGGTGTGGGTTTGCTTATAGCCCCCCAGCTCAGCCGCCATGTGTTGGAGTTTACCCCAGTGAACGAGAGGGTCGTTTCCCTGCGCCTACGGGTCGGGGATAGGTCTCTCACTGTCGTGTGTGCCTACGGGCCAAACGGCAGTATAGAGTACCCGGCCTTCTTGGGGTCTCTGGGAGGGGTGCTGGACAGTGCTCCGACTGGGGACTCCGTCGTTCTACTAGGAGACTTCAATGCACACGTGGGCAGCGACAGTGACACCTGGAGGGGCGTGATTGGGAGGAACGGCCCCCCTGATCTGAACCCGAGCGGTGTTCAGTTATTGGACTTCTGTGCTAGTTACAGTTTGTCCATAACGAACACCATGTTCAAGCATAAGGGTGTCCATCAGTACACGTGGCACCAGGACACCCTAGGCCGCAGGTCGATGATCGACTTTGTGGTCGTTTCATCTGACCTGCGGCCGTATGTCTTGGACACTCGGGTAAAGAGAGGGGCGGAGCTGTCAACTGATCACCACCTGGTGGTGAGTTGGATCCGATGGCGGGGGAGGAAGCTGGACAGACTCGGCAGACCCAAGCGTACTGTGAGGGTCTGCTGGGAACGTTTGGCCGAGAGATCTTCAACTCCCACCTCCGGCGGAGCTTTGACCAGATCCCGAGGGAGGCCGGAGATATTGAGTCCGAGTGGACCATGTTCTCCACCTCCATTGTCGAAGCGGCCGCTCGGAGCTGTGGCAGTAAGGTCTCCGGTGCCTGTCGAGGCGGCAATCCCCGAACCCGGTGGTGGAAACCGGAAGTAAGGGATGCCGTCAAGCTGAAGAAGGAGTCCTACCTGGCCTGGTTGGCTTGTGGGACTCCTGAGGCAGCTGACGGGTACCGGCAGGCCAAGCGAACTGCAGCCCGGGTGGTTATCGAGGCAAAAACTCGGGCCTGGGAGGAGCTCGGTGAGGCCATGGAGAAGGACTATCGGCTGGCCTCGAAGAGATTCTGGCAAACCGTCCGGCGCCTCAGGAGGGGAAAGCAGTGCCCCACCAATGCTGTTTACAGTAGAGGTGGGGAGCTGTTGACCTCAACTGGGGATGTCGTTGGACGGTGGAAGGAATACTTCGAGGATCTCCTCAATCCCGCCGTCACATCTTCCATTGAGGAAGCAGAGGCTGAGGGCTCAGAGGCGGACTCGTCCATCACCCAAGCTGAAGTCACCGAGGTAGTAAAGAAACTCCTCGGTGGCAGGGCACCGGGGGTGGATGAGATCCGCCCTGAGTACCTCAAGTCTCTGGATGTTGTGGGGCTGTCTTGGCTGACACGCCTCTGCAGCATCGCGTGGCGGTCGGGGACAGTGCCTCTGGAATGGCAGACCGGGGTGGTGGTCCCTCTTTTTAAGAAGGGGGACCGGAGGGTGTGTTCCAACTATAGGGGGATCACACTTCTCAGCCTACCTGGGAAAGTCTATGCCAGGGTACTGGAGAGGAGAATACGGCCGATAGTAGAACCTCGGATTCAGGAGGAACAATGTGGTTTTCGTCCAGGCCGTGGAACACTGGACCAGCTCTATACCCTCTACAGGGTGCTGGAGGGTTCATGGGAGTTTGCCCAACCAGTCCACATGTGCTTTGTGGATTTGGAAAAGGCATTCGACTGTGTCCCTCGCGGCGGCCTGTGGAGGGTGCTCCGGGAGTATGGGGTCGGGGGCCCTTTACTAAGGGCTGTCCGGTCCCTGTATGACCGAAGCAGGAGCTTGGTTCGCATTGCCGGCAGTAAGTCAGACTTGTTCCCGGTGCATGTTGGACTCCGGCAGGGCTGCCCTTTGTCACCGGTTCTGTTCATAATTTTTATGGACAGAATTTCTAGGCGCAGCCAGGGGTCGGAGGGTGTCCGGTTTGGTGACGACACGATTTCGTCTTTGCTCTTTGCAGATGATGTTGTCGTGTTGGCTTCATCAGACCAGGACCTTCAGCATGCACTGGGACGGTTTGCAGCCGAGTGTGAAGCGGCTGGGATGAGAATCAGCACCTCCAAATCCGAGGCCATGGTCCTCAGTCGGAAAAGGGTGGCTTGCCCACTTCAGGTTGGTGGGGAGTTCCTGCCGCAAGTGGAGGAGTTTAAGTATCTTGGGGTTTTGTTCACGAGTGAGGGAAGGGTGGAACGGGAGATTGACAGACGGATCGGTGCAGCTTCTGCAGTAATGCGGTCGATGTACCGGTCTGTCGTGGTGAAGAAGGAGCTGAGCCGCAAGGCGAAACTTTCGATTTACCGGTCAATCTACGTTCCTACTCTCACCTATGGTCATGAGCTCTGGGTCATGACCGAAAGGACAAGATCCCGGATACAGGCGGCCGAAATGTGCTTCCTCCGCAGGGTGGCTGGGCGATCCCTTAGAGATAGGGTGAGAAGCTTAGTCACTCGGGAGGAGCTCGGAGTAGATCCGCTGCTCCTCCACATCGAGAGGGGTCAGCTGAGGTGGCTCGGGCATCTGTTCCGGATGCCTCCTGGACGCCTTCCTGGGAAGGTGTTCCGGGCGCGTCCCACTGGGAGGAGACCCCGGGGAAGACCTAGGACACGCTGGAGAGACTATGTCTCCCGGCTGGCCTGGGAACGCCTTGGTGTCCCCCCGGAAGAGCTGGAAGAAGTGTCTAGGGAGAGGGAAGTCTGGGCATCTTTGCTTAGACTGCTGCCCCCGCGACCCGGCATCGGATAAGCGGGAGAAGATGGATGGATGGATGGATGGATGGGTTCGAGTCCCATCCTCGTCGCAAGGCTGTATCTTAGTGTCAGATTTGCAACAACTTCTGGCTCTTTTGCTATTTCTATCACAAGACTTCAGGATATAATGCTACTCAGTAAAGCCATACTTGACTGTTAAGAGGAATTTCTGAAACTGTGAGGTTTGCCTAAGCATTGCGACTTCTTGCCTCCAAAGGCTTCCCTAGGGATTGTGGCCCCCGTCTTTCTTGCTGTCCACGTACATGCCTCCAGTGGCCTCAAGAGGCCACCTGAGACAACAAACCAAAATTTACCATTGGCAGAAGACGCAAGTGTGCCGTTACCTTTAGAGGAATTTCCGAAGCTGTTTTTGTTGCTGTCTATTTTGCAAAGGTTGTCTGTTTCCATGATGGATCGTCGCAGCTGTGGCAAAACAACAGTGGCAAAAAAAACTTGCGTCTGAATCCTGTTATTATATGTGGATGATTGTTGACAATCAGAGGGCAATGCAATGGACGACCAATTCTGCACAGCCTGTTGTGTGTTTTTGTATCACTTTGATCTCGAGCAAAAGTCTTTTGTTAAGCGTGTTTCGTGCATGCCGCTGACGTTATGGCCGGCTGCGACCGCATCTCCTCCACAAGCTGGCGGTCTCATCTCCCGGCTTTCCTACCGGTAGTGTGGCCGAGCGGTCTAAGGCGCTGGATTAAGGCTCCAGTCTCTTTGGAGGCGTGGGTTCGAATCCCACCGCTGCCACTCTATAATTTTGGTCAAATGCAGTAGATCTCCTTCCGTTAATACTGCAGATGTTGATCAGCGGGTCCAAAGCCTAGATCCGTCGAGATCCAGGGTCGCTGTAAATGCTAGTCAAAAAGTGCTCGTTTTAGCTCTATGTTAAACAGTCTCACGAGCTCTTGTCAAATAGAATACAAAGGTTATCCTGCACTGCACACAGTTTTTCTTTCAGTTTGTCAAGTTTAGCCTTTTTTGGTCAAAAAGTAATGATTTGTATTTATTCCTCCGTACAACCAAATAGGTCCAAAACACACATATTAAGCTTATTTTCAGAAAACAATAAAGGACTGGATTATGCAGATCAGTGTACTCTGTACAGCATTGTTGTGATATCTGTCCTTTTCACTTGTTCACATTTTGCAATACACTGATTTACTTGTAGGTGACACCTTTTCTTTCACAAATGCTGTAAATCAGAGAGTGTCATGGTTCATCAATGATCCATCTCCTAATTGAATTATCAAGATAAAATGCCACTATAGAAACGAAAAAAGAAGGAATCTGAGGATACTAGCAGATAAGACATTGCATTCTTTTCCCTTTGCACTTTATTTACACACAGATTTAGCCACACAGTTGCACACTTTTGTGCCATTCCTGGAACCAGATTCTGTTCAAATGAGAGCCCATGCCTAGCTATCATGATACCAAAACAAGTGTTCAAGCCAGTGATGTCAAATGAAAGCTAGACTGGTGTGTCACAGCGAGGTTTCAACTATTTTTGTCCAAAGACATGCTCAAGCATCCGGATGAGTCTTCGATATTCAGTGATATTTTGCCAAGATATTTCAATATCAAACAAGCAGCAGATGACTTGAGCATTAGCCAAGCAAACTGTAGAATCGAACAGAGTCAGCATGTTGAATAGTTTTCTCTCATGTTTTTTTAGCATCAACTCAACAAGTCTCCCCTGCACGGGCTCAGTTCAGAAAAACTGACCAACAAGGTAAACATCAGTCAGAAGTGGGATTCGAACCCACGCCTCCAGAGGAGACTGCGACCTGAACGCAGCACCTTAGACCGCTCGGCCATCCTGACAGCCAGGTGTTGATGCCTCTTGCCTTGGTGACCATTGTCTAGGTCATATGTTGAACACGCAAATGTAGAAGACGTATTTCGTTCGCGGTTTAATTATCTATGCGGATGACTTTAAATAGTTCTGCTGCAGTGTTAAAGAGCTGTGTTCTGACGGAACAATCTGTGGGGAATTTGTAAGACACTAAGATCACTAATGTAGTAGGCATGATTTTAACATGGCGCAGGGAGACACCAACGGATATTAGGTCCGTCACCTTATCCTCTCAGCCTTGATTATGGAAGGTTTTCCATGACCCCTGCACATTCATCCTTGAGTCAACTGGTGCTTGCCTGCATTAAAAGGAATCCAATGGGAATCTTTCTGTTTGGTGCACAAAGTTGGCAGGTCATTCGAATCCAGCATTTGTCCTTTTCACCCATGTTCTCATCACATGCAGATAGTGAAGTAATAGGATTTGGAAATAGGTTTTTACTTTTCCCCACTCTGAAGTGATACTCATCCTTATGTGTGATCCCAATCTATGTCCACCTCTCTGCTAATCACATGCAAGCACAACTTTCTTACCCCTATTCCCAATGAAACGGGGCTCATATAAAATTATGTGGCATTTATTAAATGTATGATTAAAAATGACTTTGGCCTAACTGTCCATAGGCTTGCTAAAAAGGTGCATATAGGAAGATGTTGAACACAGAATTCTGATACCTCAATGGTATTATGTCTTCAGATTGCCATTGAGGAATGTGACTGAGGTATTAAAAAGGTTACAGTTAGCAGAGGATGGTTTCGATCCATCGACCTCTGGGTTATGGGCCCAGCACGCTTCCGCTGCGCCACTCTGCTCACAGCGAGCAACCAAGACGGGACTCACATCTTGTGGCAAAGAGTGGCTCGGATCTACTCTTCTAGCTTCCAAACGGTGCTGGGAAACCCAGTGGGGTTCTTGTCGATATCAGATGAAGTTTTAATTGAATTTGAATTACAATGTAAAGGATTCAGTCAGAGACCATGCTCAGCTATCATGATAACAAAACAAGTGTTCAAGCCAGTGATCTCAAATGAAACCTAGACTTTTGTTTTGGTGACCATGTGTAGGCCAAATAATGAACGCTCAAAAGTCGTGGATGTATTTTGTTGGCGTTTTAATTATCTACGGGGTTGACTGCAAACCGTGCTGCTGCAGTGTTAAGGAGCTGTGTTCCAGCATTTCTTCTCCTCAACCATGTACTGACCACATGCAGATCTTAAAGTGAAAGGATTTTGAAATAGGTTTTACTTTTCTTCACTCTGAAGCGATACTCATCCTTATCTGTGATCTTAATCGATGTCCACCTCTCTGCTAATCACATTTAAGCACTACATTCTTACACTTATTCCCAATGAAAGGTGGCTCATATAAAATTGTGACATTTATTGAATGTATGATTAAAAATGACTCTGGCCTAAGTGTTCTTAGGCCAGCTAAAAATTTGCATATAGGAAGATATTGCACACAAAAATCTGATACCTTCATGGCATTATGTGTTCAGATTGCCATGAAGGAATCCTTGATCACGATTTCCTAGTAGAGCTTTTTCTTAATCTGCAAAATTGTCCGAACCAATATGAAATAAAATGGTAGGATTATTATTATTTTTTTTTGTATATTCAAAAGGTCCAAATGACACATACTAAGCTTATTTTCAGAAAACATTAAAAGACTGGATTATGCAGAGCAGTGTACAGTGTAAAGCCATACACCGATTTGCTTTTATGTGACACTTTTTCTTTTACAAAGGCTGTACATGAGAAAGTGTCGAGGTTCATGGCGAATAATGCTCTTCACACCTTGGGAGACAATGTTCCACCTCCTAATTAAATTATCAAGATAACATGCCACTGTAGAAAAGGGAAAAAAAATGGACTCTGAGGATGCTAGCAGGAAGGACGTTTAAATTTTTTTTCTTTCACGAGCCAAAGGGGTCCTTGGGCGACAGGTAGCTTGGCCAAGTATCTATTTATAAACCTTGGCCCATCTCATAACACACTGCACCTCCCTTTTGTGCGCGATAAAATAAAAGCCCCTCGTTTCTTCAGCAGTGCCGTCAGTCATCTTTATCGGACGAGGTGGCCGAGAGGTTAAGGCGATGGACTGCTAATCCATTGTGCTTTGCATGCGTGGGTTCGAGTCCCTCTCCTTGAACTGCCACCTTAACGTGGTGGAGGGGTTTGAGTACTCGAATGACCCTAGGAGCTATGTTGTCCGGGGCTATATGCCCCTGGTAGGGTCTCCCAAGGCAAACAGGTCCTGGGCGACGGGTCAGACTAAGAGCGGTTCAAAACCCCTTATGAGAGATACTACATCAGGGACCGTGACGTCGCCCGGTATGGCGCAGCCGGGGCCCCACCCTGGAGCCAGGCCCGGGGTTGGGGCTCGTATGCGAGCGCCTGGTGGCCGGGCCTTCCCCCACAGGGTCCGGCCGGGCTCAGCCCGAAGGAGCGACGTGGGGCCGCCTTCCAGTGGGCTCACCACCTGCAGGAGGGACCGTAAGGGGCCGGTGCTAAGAGGATCGGGCAGCAGTCGAAGGTGGAGGCCTCGACAACCCGATCCCTGGACACGGAAGCTAGCTCTAGGGACGTGGAATGTCACCTCGCTGGCGGGGAAGGAGCCTGAGATTGTGCGTGAGGTTGAGAGGTTCCGACTAGAGATAGTCGGGATCACCTCTACGCACGGCCTGGGCTCTGGAACCACACTCCTCGAGAGAGGATGGACTCTTTACAACTCTGGAGCTGCCCATGGTGAAAGGCGTCGGGCTGGTGTGGGTTTGCTTATAGCCCCCCAGCTCAGCCGCCATGTGTTGGAGTTTACCCCAGTGAACGAGAGGGTCGTTTCCCTGCGCCTACGGGTCGGGGATAGGTCTCTCACTGTCGTGTGTGCCTACGGGCCAAACGGCAGTATAGAGTACCCGGCCTTCTTGGGGTCTCTGGGAGGGGTGCTGGACAGTGCTCCGACTGGGGACTCCGTCGTTCTACTAGGAGACTTCAATGCACACGTGGGCAGCGACAGTGACACCTGGAGGGGCGTGATTGGGAGGAACGGCCCCCCTGATCTGAACCCGAGCGGTGTTCAGTTATTGGACTTCTGTGCTAGTTACAGTTTGTCCATAACGAACACCATGTTCAAGCATAAGGGTGTCCATCAGTACACGTGGCACCAGGACACCCTAGGCCGCAGGTCGATGATCGACTTTGTGGTCGTTTCATCTGACCTGCGGCCGTATGTCTTGGACACTCGGGTAAAGAGAGGGGCGGAGCTGTCAACTGATCACCACCTGGTGGTGAGTTGGATCCGATGGCGGGGGAGGAAGCTGGACAGACTCGGCAGACCCAAGCGTACTGTGAGGGTCTGCTGGGAACGTTTGGCCGAGAGATCTTCAACTCCCACCTCCGGCGGAGCTTTGACCAGATCCCGAGGGAGGCCGGAGATATTGAGTCCGAGTGGACCATGTTCTCCACCTCCATTGTCGAAGCGGCCGCTCGGAGCTGTGGCAGTAAGGTCTCCGGTGCCTGTCGAGGCGGCAATCCCCGAACCCGGTGGTGGAAACCGGAAGTAAGGGATGCCGTCAAGCTGAAGAAGGAGTCCTACCTGGCCTGGTTGGCTTGTGGGACTCCTGAGGCAGCTGACGGGTACCGGCAGGCCAAGCGAACTGCAGCCCGGGTGGTTATCGAGGCAAAAACTCGGGCCTGGGAGGAGCTCGGTGAGGCCATGGAGAAGGACTATCGGCTGGCCTCGAAGAGATTCTGGCAAACCGTCCGGCGCCTCAGGAGGGGAAAGCAGTGCCCCACCAATGCTGTTTACAGTAGAGGTGGGGAGCTGTTGACCTCAACTGGGGATGTCGTTGGACGGTGGAAGGAATACTTCGAGGATCTCCTCAATCCCGCCGTCACATCTTCCATTGAGGAAGCAGAGGCTGAGGGCTCAGAGGCGGACTCGTCCATCACCCAAGCTGAAGTCACCGAGGTAGTAAAGAAACTCCTCGGTGGCAGGGCACCGGGGGTGGATGAGATCCGCCCTGAGTACCTCAAGTCTCTGGATGTTGTGGGGCTGTCTTGGCTGACACGCCTCTGCAGCATCGCGTGGCGGTCGGGGACAGTGCCTCTGGAATGGCAGACCGGGGTGGTGGTCCCTCTTTTTAAGAAGGGGGACCGGAGGGTGTGTTCCAACTATAGGGGGATCACACTTCTCAGCCTACCTGGGAAAGTCTATGCCAGGGTACTGGAGAGGAGAATACGGCCGATAGTAGAACCTCGGATTCAGGAGGAACAATGTGGTTTTCGTCCAGGCCGTGGAACACTGGACCAGCTCTATACCCTCTACAGGGTGCTGGAGGGTTCATGGGAGTTTGCCCAACCAGTCCACATGTGCTTTGTGGATTTGGAAAAGGCATTCGACTGTGTCCCTCGCGGCGGCCTGTGGAGGGTGCTCCGGGAGTATGGGGTCGGGGGCCCTTTACTAAGGGCTGTCCGGTCCCTGTATGACCGAAGCAGGAGCTTGGTTCGCATTGCCGGCAGTAAGTCAGACTTGTTCCCGGTGCATGTTGGACTCCGGCAGGGCTGCCCTTTGTCACCGGTTCTGTTCATAATTTTTATGGACAGAATTTCTAGGCGCAGCCAGGGGTCGGAGGGTGTCCGGTTTGGTGACGACACGATTTCGTCTTTGCTCTTTGCAGATGATGTTGTCGTGTTGGCTTCATCAGACCAGGACCTTCAGCATGCACTGGGACGGTTTGCAGCCGAGTGTGAAGCGGCTGGGATGAGAATCAGCACCTCCAAATCCGAGGCCATGGTCCTCAGTCGGAAAAGGGTGGCTTGCCCACTTCAGGTTGGTGGGGAGTTCCTGCCGCAAGTGGAGGAGTTTAAGTATCTTGGGGTTTTGTTCACGAGTGAGGGAAGGGTGGAACGGGAGATTGACAGACGGATCGGTGCAGCTTCTGCAGTAATGCGGTCGATGTACCGGTCTGTCGTGGTGAAGAAGGAGCTGAGCCGCAAGGCGAAACTTTCGATTTACCGGTCAATCTACGTTCCTACTCTCACCTATGGTCATGAGCTCTGGGTCATGACCGAAAGGACAAGATCCCGGATACAGGCGGCCGAAATGTGCTTCCTCCGCAGGGTGGCTGGGCGATCCCTTAGAGATAGGGTGAGAAGCTTAGTCACTCGGGAGGAGCTCGGAGTAGATCCGCTGCTCCTCCACATCGAGAGGGGTCAGCTGAGGTGGCTCGGGCATCTGTTCCGGATGCCTCCTGGACGCCTTCCTGGGAAGGTGTTCCGGGCGCGTCCCACTGGGAGGAGACCCCGGGGAAGACCTAGGACACGCTGGAGAGACTATGTCTCCCGGCTGGCCTGGGAACGCCTTGGTGTCCCCCCGGAAGAGCTGGAAGAAGTGTCTAGGGAGAGGGAAGTCTGGGCATCTTTGCTTAGACTGCTGCCCCCGCGACCCGGCATCGGATAAGCGGGAGAAGATGGATGGATGGATGGATGGATGGGTTCGAGTCCCATCCTCGTCGCAAGGCTGTATCTTAGTGTCAGATTTGCAACAACTTCTGGCTCTTTTGCTATTTCTATCACAAGACTTCAGGATATAATGCTACTCAGTAAAGCCATACTTGACTGTTAAGAGGAATTTCTGAAACTGTGAGGTTTGCCTAAGCATTGCGACTTCTTGCCTCCAAAGGCTTCCCTAGGGATTGTGGCCCCCGTCTTTCTTGCTGTCCACGTACATGCCTCCAGTGGCCTCAAGAGGCCACCTGAGACAACAAACCAAAATTTACCATTGGCAGAAGACGCAAGTGTGCCGTTACCTTTAGAGGAATTTCCGAAGCTGTTTTTGTTGCTGTCTATTTTGCAAAGGTTGTCTGTTTCCATGATGGATCGTCGCAGCTGTGGCAAAACAACAGTGGCAAAAAAAACTTGCGTCTGAATCCTGTTATTATATGTGGATGATTGTTGACAATCAGAGGGCAATGCAATGGACGACCAATTCTGCACAGCCTGTTGTGTGTTTTTGTATCACTTTGATCTCGAGCAAAAGTCTTTTGTTAAGCGTGTTTCGTGCATGCCGCTGACGTTATGGCCGGCTGCGACCGCATCTCCTCCACAAGCTGGCGGTCTCATCTCCCGGCTTTCCTACCGGTAGTGTGGCCGAGCGGTCTAAGGCGCTGGATTAAGGCTCCAGTCTCTTTGGAGGCGTGGGTTCGAATCCCACCGCTGCCACTCTATAATTTTGGTCAAATGCAGTAGATCTCCTTCCGTTAATACTGCAGATGTTGATCAGCGGGTCCAAAGCCTAGATCCGTCGAGATCCAGGGTCGCTGTAAATGCTAGTCAAAAAGTGCTCGTTTTAGCTCTATGTTAAACAGTCTCACGAGCTCTTGTCAAATAGAATACAAAGGTTATCCTGCACTGCACACAGTTTTTCTTTCAGTTTGTCAAGTTTAGCCTTTTTTGGTCAAAAAGTAATGATTTGTATTTATTCCTCCGTACAACCAAATAGGTCCAAAACACACATATTAAGCTTATTTTCAGAAAACAATAAAGGACTGGATTATGCAGATCAGTGTACTCTGTACAGCATTGTTGTGATATCTGTCCTTTTCACTTGTTCACATTTTGCAATACACTGATTTACTTGTAGGTGACACCTTTTCTTTCACAAATGCTGTAAATCAGAGAGTGTCATGGTTCATCAATGATCCATCTCCTAATTGAATTATCAAGATAAAATGCCACTATAGAAACGAAAAAAGAAGGAATCTGAGGATACTAGCAGATAAGACATTGCATTCTTTTCCCTTTGCACTTTATTTACACACAGATTTAGCCACACAGTTGCACACTTTTGTGCCATTCCTGGAACCAGATTCTGTTCAAATGAGAGCCCATGCCTAGCTATCATGATACCAAAACAAGTGTTCAAGCCAGTGATGTCAAATGAAAGCTAGACTGGTGTGTCACAGCGAGGTTTCAACTATTTTTGTCCAAAGACATGCTCAAGCATCCGGATGAGTCTTCGATATTCAGTGATATTTTGCCAAGATATTTCAATATCAAACAAGCAGCAGATGACTTGAGCATTAGCCAAGCAAACTGTAGAATCGAACAGAGTCAGCATGTTGAATAGTTTTCTCTCATGTTTTTTTAGCATCAACTCAACAAGTCTCCCCTGCACGGGCTCAGTTCAGAAAAACTGACCAACAAGGTAAACATCAGTCAGAAGTGGGATTCGAACCCACGCCTCCAGAGGAGACTGCGACCTGAACGCAGCGCCTTAGACCGCTCGGCCATCCTGACAGCCAGGTGTTGATGCCTCTTGCCTTGGTGACCATTGTCTAGGTCATATGTTGAACACGCAAATGTAGAAGACGTATTTCGTTCGCGGTTTAATTATCTATGCGGATGACTTTAAATAGTTCTGCTGCAGTGTTAAAGAGCTGTGTTCTGACGGAACAATCTGTGGGGAATTTGTAAGACACTAAGATCACTAATGTAGTAGGCATGATTTTAACATGGCGCAGGGAGACACCAACGGATATTAGGTCCGTCACCTTATCCTCTCAGCCTTGATTATGGAAGGTTTTCCATGACCCCTGCACATTCATCCTTGAGTCAACTGGTGCTTGCCTGCATTAAAAGGAATCCAATGGGAATCTTTCTGTTTGGTGCACAAAGTTGGCAGGTCATTCGAATCCAGCATTTGTCCTTTTCACCCATGTTCTCATCACATGCAGATAGTGAAGTAATAGGATTTGGAAATAGGTTTTTACTTTTCCCCACTCTGAAGTGATACTCATCCTTATGTGTGATCCCAATCTATGTCCACCTCTCTGCTAATCACATGCAAGCACAACTTTCTTACCCCTATTCCCAATGAAACGGGGCTTATATAAAATTATGTGGCATTTATTAAATGTATGATTAAAAATGACTTTGGCCTAACTGTCCATAGGCTTGCTAAAAAGGTGCATATAGGAAGATGTTGAACACAGAATTCTGATACCTCAATGGTATTATGTCTTCAGATTGCCATTGAGGAATGTGACTGAGGTATTAAAAAGGTTACAGTTAGCAGAGGATGGTTTCGATCCATCGACCTCTGGGTTATGGGCCCAGCACGCTTCCGCTGCGCCACTCTGCTCACAGCGAGCAACTAAGACGGGACTCACATCTTGTGGCAAAGAGTGGCTCGGATCTACTCTTCTAGCTTCCAAACGGTGCTGGGAAACCCAGTGGGGTTCTTGTCGATATCAGATGAAGTTTTAATTGAATTTGAATTACAATGTAAAGGATTCAGTCAGAGACCATGCTCAGCTATCATGATAACAAAACAAGTGTTCAAGCCAGTGATCTCAAATGAAACCTAGACTTTTGTTTTGGTGACCATGTGTAGGCCAAATAATGAACGCTCAAAAGTCGTGGATGTATTTTGTTGGCGTTTTAATTATCTACGGGGTTGACTGCAAACCGTGCTGCTGCAGTGTTAAGGAGCTGTGTTCCAGCATTTCTTCTCCTCAACCATGTACTGACCACATGCAGATCTTAAAGTGAAAGGATTTTGAAATAGGTTTTACTTTTCTTCACTCTGAAGCGATACTCATCCTTATCTGTGATCTTAATCGATGTCCACCTCTCTGCTAATCACATTTAAGCACTACATTCTTACACTTATTCCCAATGAAAGGTGGCTCATATAAAATTGTGACATTTATTGAATGTATGATTAAAAATGACTCTGGCCTAAGTGTTCTTAGGCCAGCTAAAAATTTGCATATAGGAAGATATTGCACACAAAAATCTGATACCTTCATGGCATTATGTGTTCAGATTGCCATGAAGGAATCCTTGATCACGATTTCCTAGTAGAGCTTTTTCTTAATCTGCAAAATTGTCCGAACCAATATGAAATAAAATGGTAGGATTATTATTATTTTTTTTTGTATATTCAAAAGGTCCAAATGACACATACTAAGCTTATTTTCAGAAAACATTAAAAGACTGGATTATGCAGAGCAGTGTACAGTGTAAAGCCATACACCGATTTGCTTTTATGTGACACTTTTTCTTTTACAAAGGCTGTACATGAGAAAGTGTCGAGGTTCATGGCGAATAATGCTCTTCACACCTTGGGAGACAATGTTCCACCTCCTAATTAAATTATCAAGATAACATGCCACTGTAGAAAAGGGAAAAAAAATGGACTCTGAGGATGCTAGCAGGAAGGACGTTTAAATTTTTTTTCTTTCACGAGCCAAAGGGGTCCTTGGGCGACAGGTAGCTTGGCCAAGTATCTATTTATAAACCTTGGCCCATCTCATAACACACTGCACCTCCCTTTTGTGCGCGATAAAATAAAAGCCCCTCGTTTCTTCAGCAGTGCCGTCAGTCATCTTTATCGGACGAGGTGGCCGAGAGGTTAAGGCGATGGACTGCTAATCCATTGTGCTTTGCATGCGTGGGTTCGAGTCCCTCTCCTTGAACTGCCACCTTAACGTGGTGGAGGGGTTTGAGTACTCGAATGACCCTAGGAGCTATGTTGTCCGGGGCTATATGCCCCTGGTAGGGTCTCCCAAGGCAAACAGGTCCTGGGCGACGGGTCAGACTAAGAGCGGTTCAAAACCCCTTATGAGAGATACTACATCAGGGACCGTGACGTCGCCCGGTATGGCGCAGCCGGGGCCCCACCCTGGAGCCAGGCCCGGGGTTGGGGCTCGTATGCGAGCGCCTGGTGGCCGGGCCTTCCCCCACAGGGTCCGGCCGGGCTCAGCCCGAAGGAGCGACGTGGGGCCGCCTTCCAGTGGGCTCACCACCTGCAGGAGGGACCGTAAGGGGCCGGTGCTAAGAGGATCGGGCAGCAGTCGAAGGTGGAGGCCTCGACAACCCGATCCCTGGACACGGAAGCTAGCTCTAGGGACGTGGAATGTCACCTCGCTGGCGGGGAAGGAGCCTGAGATTGTGCGTGAGGTTGAGAGGTTCCGACTAGAGATAGTCGGGATCACCTCTACGCACGGCCTGGGCTCTGGAACCACACTCCTCGAGAGAGGATGGACTCTTTACAACTCTGGAGCTGCCCATGGTGAAAGGCGTCGGGCTGGTGTGGGTTTGCTTATAGCCCCCCAGCTCAGCCGCCATGTGTTGGAGTTTACCCCAGTGAACGAGAGGGTCGTTTCCCTGCGCCTACGGGTCGGGGATAGGTCTCTCACTGTCGTGTGTGCCTACGGGCCAAACGGCAGTATAGAGTACCCGGCCTTCTTGGGGTCTCTGGGAGGGGTGCTGGACAGTGCTCCGACTGGGGACTCCGTCGTTCTACTAGGAGACTTCAATGCACACGTGGGCAGCGACAGTGACACCTGGAGGGGCGTGATTGGGAGGAACGGCCCCCCTGATCTGAACCCGAGCGGTGTTCAGTTATTGGACTTCTGTGCTAGTTACAGTTTGTCCATAACGAACACCATGTTCAAGCATAAGGGTGTCCATCAGTACACGTGGCACCAGGACACCCTAGGCCGCAGGTCGATGATCGACTTTGTGGTCGTTTCATCTGACCTGCGGCCGTATGTCTTGGACACTCGGGTAAAGAGAGGGGCGGAGCTGTCAACTGATCACCACCTGGTGGTGAGTTGGATCCGATGGCGGGGGAGGAAGCTGGACAGACTCGGCAGACCCAAGCGTACTGTGAGGGTCTGCTGGGAACGTTTGGCCGAGAGATCTTCAACTCCCACCTCCGGCGGAGCTTTGACCAGATCCCGAGGGAGGCCGGAGATATTGAGTCCGAGTGGACCATGTTCTCCACCTCCATTGTCGAAGCGGCCGCTCGGAGCTGTGGCAGTAAGGTCTCCGGTGCCTGTCGAGGCGGCAATCCCCGAACCCGGTGGTGGAAACCGGAAGTAAGGGATGCCGTCAAGCTGAAGAAGGAGTCCTACCTGGCCTGGTTGGCTTGTGGGACTCCTGAGGCAGCTGACGGGTACCGGCAGGCCAAGCGAACTGCAGCCCGGGTGGTTATCGAGGCAAAAACTCGGGCCTGGGAGGAGCTCGGTGAGGCCATGGAGAAGGACTATCGGCTGGCCTCGAAGAGATTCTGGCAAACCGTCCGGCGCCTCAGGAGGGGAAAGCAGTGCCCCACCAATGCTGTTTACAGTAGAGGTGGGGAGCTGTTGACCTCAACTGGGGATGTCGTTGGACGGTGGAAGGAATACTTCGAGGATCTCCTCAATCCCGCCGTCACATCTTCCATTGAGGAAGCAGAGGCTGAGGGCTCAGAGGCGGACTCGTCCATCACCCAAGCTGAAGTCACCGAGGTAGTAAAGAAACTCCTCGGTGGCAGGGCACCGGGGGTGGATGAGATCCGCCCTGAGTACCTCAAGTCTCTGGATGTTGTGGGGCTGTCTTGGCTGACACGCCTCTGCAGCATCGCGTGGCGGTCGGGGACAGTGCCTCTGGAATGGCAGACCGGGGTGGTGGTCCCTCTTTTTAAGAAGGGGGACCGGAGGGTGTGTTCCAACTATAGGGGGATCACACTTCTCAGCCTACCTGGGAAAGTCTATGCCAGGGTACTGGAGAGGAGAATACGGCCGATAGTAGAACCTCGGATTCAGGAGGAACAATGTGGTTTTCGTCCAGGCCGTGGAACACTGGACCAGCTCTATACCCTCTACAGGGTGCTGGAGGGTTCATGGGAGTTTGCCCAACCAGTCCACATGTGCTTTGTGGATTTGGAAAAGGCATTCGACTGTGTCCCTCGCGGCGGCCTGTGGAGGGTGCTCCGGGAGTATGGGGTCGGGGGCCCTTTACTAAGGGCTGTCCGGTCCCTGTATGACCGAAGCAGGAGCTTGGTTTGCATTGCCGGCAGTAAGTCAGACTTGTTCCCGGTGCATGTTGGACTCCGGCAGGGCTGCCCTTTGTCACCGGTTCTGTTCATAATTTTTATGGACAGAATTTCTAGGCGCAGCCAGGGGTCGGAGGGTGTCCGGTTTGGTGACGACACGATTTCGTCTTTGCTCTTTGCAGATGATGTTGTCGTGTTGGCTTCATCAGACCAGGACCTTCAGCATGCACTGGGACGGTTTGCAGCCGAGTGTGAAGCGGCTGGGATGAGAATCAGCACCTCCAAATCCGAGGCCATGGTCCTCAGTCGGAAAAGGGTGGCTTGCCCACTTCAGGTTGGTGGGGAGTTCCTGCCGCAAGTGGAGGAGTTTAAGTATCTTGGGGTTTTGTTCACGAGTGAGGGAAGGGTGGAACGGGAGATTGACAGACGGATCGGTGCAGCTTCTGCAGTAATGCGGTCGATGTACCGGTCTGTCGTGGTGAAGAAGGAGCTGAGCCGCAAGGCGAAACTTTCGATTTACCGGTCAATCTACGTTCCTACTCTCACCTATGGTCATGAGCTCTGGGTCATGACCGAAAGGACAAGATCCCGGATACAGGCGGCCGAAATGTGCTTCCTCCGCAGGGTGGCTGGGCGATCCCTTAGAGATAGGGTGAGAATCTTAGTCACTCGGGAGGAGCTCGGAGTAGATCCGCTGCTCCTCCACATCGAGAGGGGTCAGCTGAGGTGGCTCGGGCATCTGTTCCGGATGCCTCCTGGACGCCTTCCTGGGAAGGTGTTCCGGGCGCGTCCCACTGGGAGGAGACCCCGGGGAAGACCTAGGACACGCTGGAGAGACTATGTCTCCCGGCTGGCCTGGGAACGCCTTGGTGTCCCCCCGGAAGAGCTGGAAGAAGTGTCTAGGGAGAGGGAAGTCTGGGCATCTTTGCTTAGACTGCTGCCCCCGCGACCCGGCATCGGATAAGCGGGAGAAGATGGATGGATGGATGGATGGATGGGTTCGAGTCCCATCCTCGTCGCAAGGCTGTATCTTAGTGTCAGATTTGCAACAACTTCTGGCTCTTTTGCTATTTCTATCACAAGACTTCAGGATATAATGCTACTCAGTAAAGCCATACTTGACTGTTAAGAGGAATTTCTGAAACTGTGAGGTTTGCCTAAGCATTGCGACTTCTTGCCTCCAAAGGCTTCCCTAGGGATTGTGGCCCCCGTCTTTCTTGCTGTCCACGTACATGCCTTCAGTGGCCTCAAGAGGCCACCTGAGACAACAAACCAAAATTTACCATTGGCAGAAGACGCAAGTGTGCCGTTACCTTTAGAGGAATTTCCGAAGCTGTTTTTGTTGCTGTCTATTTTGCAAAGGTTGTCTGTTTCCATGATGGATCGTCGCAGCTGTGGCAAAACAACAGTGGCAAAAAAAACTTGCGTCTGAATCCTGTTATTATATGTGGATGATTGTTGACAATCAGAGGGCAATGCAATGGACGACCAATTCTGCACAGCCTGTTGTGTGTTTTTGTATCACTTTGATCTCGAGCAAAAGTCTTTTGTTAAGCGTGTTTCGTGCATGCCGCTGACGTTATGGCCGGCTGCGACCGCATCTCCTCCACAAGCTGGCGGTCTCATCTCCCGGCTTTCCTACCGGTAGTGTGGCCGAGCGGTCTAAGGCGCTGGATTAAGGCTCCAGTTTTTTTGGAGGCGTGGGTTCGAATCCCACCGCTGCCACTCTATAATTTTGGTCAAATGCAGTAGATCTCCTTCCGTTAATACTGCAGATGTTGATCAGCGGGTCCAAAGCCTAGATCCGTCGAGATCCAGGGTCACTGTAAATGCTAGTCAAAAAGTGCTCGTTTTAGCTCTATGTTAAACAGTCTCACGAGCTCTTGTCAAATAGAATACAAAGGTTATCCTGCACTGCACACAGTTTTTCTTTCAGTTTGTCAAGTTTAGCCTTTTTTGGTCAAAAAGTAATGATTTGTATTTATTCCTCCGTACAACCAGATAGGTCCAAAACAAACATATTAAGCTTATTTTCAGAAAACAATAAAGGACTGGATTATGCAGATCAGTGTACTCTGTACAGCATTGTTGTGATATCTGTCCTTTTCACTTGTTCACATTTTGCAATACACTGATTTACTTGTAGGTGACACCTTTTCTTTCACAAATGCTGTAAATCAGAGAGTGTCATGGTTCATCAATGATCCATCCCCTAATTGAATTATCAAGATAAAATGCCACTATAGAAACGAAAAAAGAAGGAATCTGAGGATACTAGCAGATAAGACATTGCATTCTTTTCCCTTTGCACTTTATTTACACACAGATTTAGCCACACAGTTGCACACTTTTGTGCCATTCCTGGAACCAGATTCTGTTCAAATGAGAGCCCATGCCTAGCTATCATGATACCAAAACAAGTGTTCAAGCCAGTGATGTCAAATGAAAGCTAGACTGGTGTGTCACAGCGAGGTTTCAACTATTTTTGTCCAAAGACATGCTCAAGCATCCGGATGAGTCTTCGATATTCAGTGAAATTTTGCCAAGATATTTCAATAATAAACAAGCAGCAGATGACTTGAGCATTAGCCAAGCAAACTGTAGAATCGAACAGAGTCAGCATGTTGAATAGTTTTCTCTCATGTTTTTTTAGCATCAACTCAACAAGTCTCCCCTGCACGGGCTCAGTTCAGAAAAACTGACCAACAAGGTAAACATCTGTCAGAAGTGGGATTCGAACCCACGCCTCCAGAGAAGACTGCGACCTGAACGCAGCACCTTAGACCGCTCGGCCATCCTGACAGCCAGGGGTTGATGCCTCTTGCCTTGGTGACCATTGTCTAGGTCATATGTTGAACACGCAAATGTAGAAGACGTTTTTCGTTCGCGGTTTAATTATCTATGCGGATGACTTTAAATAGTTCTGCTGCAGTGTTAAAGAGCTGTGTTCTGACGGAACAATCTGTGGGGAATTTGTAAGACACTAAGATCACTAATGTAGTAGGCATGATTTTAACATGGCGCAGGGAGACACCAACGGATATTAGGTCCGTCACCTTATCCTCTCAGCCTTGATTATGGAAGGTTTTCCATGACCCCTGCACATTCATCCTTGAGTCAACTGGTGCTTGCCTGCATTAAAAGGAATCCAATGGGAATCTTTCTGTTTGGTGCACAAAGTTGGCAGGTCATTCGAATCCAGCATTTGTCCTTTTCACCCATGTTCTCATCACATGCAGATAGTGAAGTAATAGGATTTGGAAATAGGTTTTTACTTTTCCCCACTCTGAAGTGATACTCATCCTTATGTGTGATCCCAATCTATGTCCACCTCTCTGCTAATCACATGCAAGCACAACTTTCTTACCCCTATTCCCAATGAAACGGGGCTCATATAAAATTATGTGGCATTTATTAAATGTATGATTAAAAATGACTTTGGCCTAACTGTCCATAGGCTTGCTAAAAAGGTGCATATAGGAAGATGTTGAACACAGAATTCTGATACCTCAATGGTATTATGTCTTCAGATTGCCATTGAGGAATGTGACTGAGGTATTAAAAAGGTTACAGTTAGCAGAGGATGGTTTCGATCCATCGACCTCTGGGTTATGGGCCCAGCACGCTTCCGCTGCGCCACTCTGCTCACAGCGAGCAACCAAGACGGGACTCACATCTTGTGGCAAAGAGTGGCTCGGATCTACTCTTCTAGCTTCCAAACGGTGCTGGGAAACCCAGTGGGGTTCTTGTCGATATCAGATGAAGTTTTAATTGAATTTAAATTACAATGTAAAGGATTCAGTCAGAGACCATGCTCAGCTATCATGATAACAAAACAAGTGTTCAAGCCAGTGATCTCAAATGAAACCTAGACTTTTGTTTTGGTGACCATGTGTAGGCCAAATAATGAACGCTCAAAAGTCGTGGATGTATTTTGTTGGCGTTTTAATTATCTACGGGGTTGACTGCAAACCGTGCTGCTGCAGTGTTAAGGAGCTGTGTTCCAGCATTTCTTCTCCTCAACCATGTACTGACCACATGCAGATCTTGAAGTGAAAGGATTTTGAAATAGGTTTTACTTTTCTTCACTCTGAAGCGATACTTATCCTTATCTGTGATCTTAATCGATGTCCACCTCTCTGCTAATCACATTTAAGCACTACATTCTTACACTTATTCCCAATGAAAGGTGGCTCATATAAAATTGTGACATTTATTGAATGTATGATTAAAAATGACTCTGGCCTAAGTATTCTTAGGCCAGCTAAAAATTTGCATATAGGAAGATATTGCACACAAAAATCTGATACCTTCATGGCATTATGTGTTCAGATTGCCATGAAGGAATCCTTGATCACGATTTCCTAGTAGAGCTTTTTCTTAATCTGCAAAATTGTCCGAACCAATATGAAATAAAATGGTAGGATTATTATTATTTTTTTTTGTATATTCAAAAGGTCCAAATGACACATACTAAGCTTATTTTCAGAAAACATTAAAAGACTGGATTATGCAGAGCAGTGTACAGTGTAAAGCCATACACCGATTTGCTTTTATGTGACACTTTTTCTTTTACAAAGGCTGTACATGAGAAAGTGTCGAGGTTCATGGCGAATAATGCTCTTCACACCTTGGGAGACAATGTTCCACCTCCTAATTAAATTATCAAGATAACATGCCACTGTAGAAAAGGGAAAAAAAATGGACTCTGAGGATGCTAGCAGGAAGGACGTTTAAATTTTTTTTCTTTCACGAGCCAAAGGGGTCCTTGGGCGACAGGTAGCTTGGCCAAGTATCTATTTATAAACCTTGGCCCATCTCATAACACACTGCACCTCCCTTTTGTGCGCGATAAAATAAAAGCCCCTCGTTTCTTCAGCAGTGCCGTCAGTCATCTTTATCGGACGAGGTGGCCGAGAGGTTAAGGCGATGGACTGCTAATCCATTGTGCTTTGCATGCGTGGGTTCGAGTCCCTCTCCTTGAACTGCCACCTTAACGTGGTGGAGGGGTTTGAGTACTCGAATGACCCTAGGAGCTATGTTGTCCGGGGCTATATGCCCCTGGTAGGGTCTCCCAAGGCAAACAGGTCCTGGGCGACGGGTCAGACTAAGAGCGGTTCAAAACCCCTTATGAGAGATACTACATCAGGGACCGTGACGTCGCCCGGTATGGCGCAGCCGGGGCCCCACCCTGGAGCCAGGCCCGGGGTTGGGGCTCGTATGCGAGCGCCTGGTGGCCGGGCCTTCCCCCACAGGGTCCGGCCGGGCTCAGCCCGAAGGAGCGACGTGGGGCCGCCTTCCAGTGGGCTCACCACCTGCAGGAGGGACCGTAAGGGGCCGGTGCTAAGAGGATCGGGCAGCAGTCGAAGGTGGAGGCCTCGACAACCCGATCCCTGGACACGGAAGCTAGCTCTAGGGACGTGGAATGTCACCTCGCTGGCGGGGAAGGAGCCTGAGATTGTGCGTGAGGTTGAGAGGTTCCGACTAGAGATAGTCGGGATCACCTCTACGCACGGCCTGGGCTCTGGAACCACACTCCTCGAGAGAGGATGGACTCTTTACAACTCTGGAGCTGCCCATGGTGAAAGGCGTCGGGCTGGTGTGGGTTTGCTTATAGCCCCCCAGCTCAGCCGCCATGTGTTGGAGTTTACCCCGGTGAACGAGAGGGTCGTTTCCCTGCGCCTACGGGTCGGGGATAGGTCTCTCACTGTCGTGTGTGCCTACGGGCCAAACGGCAGTATAGAGTACCCGGCCTTCTTGGGGTCTCTGGGAGGGGTGCTGGACAGTGCTCCGACTGGGGACTCCGTCGTTCTACTAGGAGACTTCAATGCACACGTGGGCAGCGACAGTGACACCTGGAGGGGCGTGATTGGGAGGAACGGCCCCCCTGATCTGAACCCGAGCGGTGGTCAGTTATTGGACTTCTGTGCTAGTTACAGTTTGTCCATAACGAACACCATGTTCAAGCATAAGGGTGTCCATCAGTACACGTGGCACCAGGACACCCTAGGCCGCAGGTCGATGATCGACTTTGTGGTCGTTTCATCTGACCTGCGGCCGTATGTCTTGGACACTCGGGTAAAGAGAGGGGCGGAGCTGTCAACTGATCACCACCTGGTGGTGAGTTGGATCCGATGGCGGGGGAGGAAGCTGGACAGACTCGGCAGACCCAAGCGTACTGTGAGGGTCTGCTGGGAACGTTTGGCCGAGAGATCTTCAACTCCCACCTCCGGCGGAGCTTTGACCAGATCCCGAGGGAGGCCGGAGATATTGAGTCCGAGTGGACCATGTTCTCCACCTCCATTGTCGAAGCGGCCGCTCGGAGCTGTGGCAGTAAGGTCTCCGGTGCCTGTCGAGGCGGCAATCCCCGAACCCGGTGGTGGAAACCGGAAGTAAGGGATGCCGTCAAGCTGAAGAAGGAGTCCTACCTGGCCTGGTTGGCTTGTGGGACTCCTGAGGCAGCTGACGGGTACCGGCAGGCCAAGCGAACTGCAGCCCGGGTGGTTATCGAGGCAAAAACTCGGGCCTGGGAGGAGCTCGGTGAGGCCATGGAGAAGGACTATCGGCTGGCCTCGAAGAGATTCTGGCAAACCGTCCGGCGCCTCAGGAGGGGAAAGCAGTGCCCCACCAATGCTGTTTACAGTAGAGGTGGGGAGCTGTTGACCTCAACTGGGGATGTCGTTGGACGGTGGAAGGAATACTTCGAGGATCTCCTCAATCCCGCCGTCACATCTTCCATTGAGGAAGCAGAGGCTGAGGGCTCAGAGGCGGACTCGTCCATCACCCAAGCTGAAGTCACCGAGGTAGTAAAGAAACTCCTCGGTGGCAGGGCACCGGGGGTGGATGAGATCCGCCCTGAGTACCTCAAGTCTCTGGATGTTGTGGGGCTGTCTTGGCTGACACGCCTCTGCAGCATCGCGTGGCGGTCGGGGACAGTGCCTCTGGAATGGCAGACCGGGGTGGTGGTCCCTCTTTTTAAGAAGGGGGACCGGAGGGTGTGTTCCAACTATAGGGGGATCACACTTCTCAGCCTACCTGGGAAAGTCTATGCCAGGGTACTGGAGAGGAGAATACGGCCGATAGTAGAACCTCGGATTCAGGAGGAACAATGTGGTTTTCGTCCAGGCCGTGGAACACTGGACCAGCTCTATACCCTCTACAGGGTGCTGGAGGGTTCATGGGAGTTTGCCCAACCAGTCCACATGTGCTTTGTGGATTTGGAAAAGGCATTCGACTGTGTCCCTCGCGGCGGCCTGTGGAGGGTGCTCCGGGAGTATGGGGTCGGGGGCCCTTTACTAAGGGCTGTCCGGTCCCTGTATGACCGAAGCAGGAGCTTGGTTCGCATTGCCGGCAGTAAGTCAGACTTGTTCCCGGTGCATGTTGGACTCCGGCAGGGCTGCCCTTTGTCACCGGTTCTGTTCATAATTTTTATGGACAGAATTTCTAGGCGCAGCCAGGGGTCGGAGGGTGTCCGGTTTGGTGACGACGTCTTTGCTCTTTGCAGATGATGTTGTCGTGTTGGCTTCATCAGACCAGGACCTTCAGCATGCACTGGGACGGTTTGCAGCCGAGTGTGAAGCGGCTGGGATGAGAATCAGCACCTCCAAATCCGAGGCCATGGTCCTCAGTCGGAAAAGGGTGGCTTGCCCACTTCAGGTTGGTGGGGAGTTCCTGCCGCAAGTGGAGGAGTTTAAGTATCTTGGGGTTTTGTTCACGAGTGAGGGAAGGGTGGAACGGGAGATTGACAGACGGATCGGTGCAGCTTCTGCAGTAATGCGGTCGATGTACCGGTCTGTCGTGGTGAAGAAGGAGCTGAGCCGCAAGGCGAAACTTTCGATTTACCAGTCAATCTACGTTCCTACTCTCACCTATGGTCATGAGCTCTGGGTCATGACCGAAAGGACAAGATCCCGGATACAGGCGGCCGAAATGTGCTTCCTCCGCAGGGTGGCTGGGCGATCCCTTAGAGATAGGGTGAGAAGCTTAGTCACTCGGGAGGAGCTCGGAGTAGATCCGCTGCTCCTCCACATCGAGAGGGGTCAGCTGAGGTGGCTCGGGCATCTGTTCCGGATGCCTCCTGGACGCCTTCCTGGGAAGGTGTTCCGGGCGCGTCCCACTGGGAGGAGACCCCGGGGAAGACCTAGGACACGCTGGAGAGACTATGTCTCCCGGCTGGCCTGGGAACGCCTTGGTGTCCCCCCGGAAGAGCTGGAAGAAGTGTCTAGGGAGAGGGAAGTCTGGGCATCTTTGCTTAGACTGCTGCCCCCGCGACCCGGCATCGGATAAGCGGGAGAAGATGGATGGATGGATGGGTTCGAGTCCCATCCTCGTCGCAAGGCTGTATCTTAGTGTCAGATTTGCAACAACTTCTGGCTCTTTTGCTATTTCTATCACAAGACTTCAGGATATAATGCTACTCAGTAAAGCCATACTTGACTGTTAAGAGGAATTTCTGAAACTGTGAGGTTTGCCTAAGCATTGCGACTTCTTGCCTCCAAAGGCTTCCCTAGGGATTGTGGCCCCCGTCTTTCTTGCTGTCCACGTACATGCCTCCAGTGGCCTCAAGAGGCCACCTGAGACAACAAACCAAAATTTACCATTGGCAGAAGACGCAAGTGTGCCGTTACCTTTAGAGGAATTTCCGAAGCTGTTTTTGTTGCTGTCTATTTTGCAAAGGTTGTCTGTTTCCATGATGGATCGTCGCAGCTGTGGCAAAACAACAGTGGCAAAAAAAACTTGCGTCTGAATCCTGTTATTATATGTGGATGATTGTTGACAATCAGAGGGCAATGCAATGGACGACCAATTCTGCACAGCCTGTTGTGTGTTTTTGTATCACTTTGATCTCGAGCAAAAGTCTTTTGTTAAGCGTGTTTCGTGCATGCCGCTGACGTTATGGCCGGCTGCGACCGCATCTCCTCCACAAGCTGGCGGTCTCATCTCCCGGCTTTCCTACCGGTAGTGTGGCCGAGCGGTCTAAGGCGCTGGATTAAGGCTCCAGTCTCTTTGGAGGCGTGGGTTCGAATCCCACCGCTGCCACTCTATAATTTTGGTCAAATGCAGTAGATCTCCTTCCGTTAATACTGCAGATGTTGATCAGCGGGTCCAAAGCCTAGATCCGTCGAGATCCAGGGTCGCTGTAAATGCTAGTCAAAAAGTGCTCGTTTTAGCTCTATGTTAAACAGTCTCACGAGCTCTTGTCAAATAGAATACAAAGGTTATCCTGCACTGCACACAGTTTTTCTTTCAGTTTGTCAAGTTTAGCCTTTTTTGGTCAAAAAGTAATGATTTGTATTTATTCCTCCGTACAACCAGATAGGTCCAAAACACACATATTAAGCTTATTTTCAGAAAACAATAAAGGACTGGATTATGCAGATCAGTGTACTCTGTACAGCATTGTTGTGATATCTGTCCTTTTCACTTGTTCACATTTTGCAATACACTGATTTACTTGTAGGTGACACCTTTTCTTTCACAAATGCTGTAAATCAGAGAGTGTCATGGTTCATCAATGATCCATCTCCTAATTGAATTATCAAGATAAAATGCCACTATAGAAACGAAAAAAGAAGGAATCTGAGGATACTAGCAGATAAGACATTGCATTCTTTTCCCTTTGCACTTTATTTACACACAGATTTAGCCACACAGTTGCACACTTTTGTGCCATTCCTGGAACCAGATTCTGTTCAAATGAGAGCCCATGCCTAGCTATCATGATACCAAAACAAGTGTTCAAGCCAGTGATGTCAAATGAAAGCTAGACTGGTGTGTCACAGCGAGGTTTCAACTATTTTTGTCCAAAGACATGCTCAAGCATCCGGATGAGTCTTCGATATTCAGTGATATTTTGCCAAGATATTTCAATATCAAACAAGCAGCAGATGACTTGAGCATTAGCCAAGCAAACTGTAGAATCGAACAGAGTCAGCATGTTGAATAGTTTTCTCTCATGTTTTTTTAGCATCAACTCAACAAGTCTCCCCTGCACGGGCTCAGTTCAGAAAAACTGACCAACAAGGTAAACATCTGTCAGAAGTGGGATTCGAACCCACGCCTCCAGAGGAGACTGCGACCTGAACGCAGCGCCTTAGACCGCTCGGCCATCCTGACAGCCAGGTGTTGATGCCTCTTGCCTTGGTGACCATTGTCTAGGTCATATGTTGAACACGCAAATGTAGAAGACGTATTTCGTTCGCGGTTTAATTATCTATGCGGATGACTTTAAATAGTTCTGCTGCAGTGTTAAAGAGCTGTGTTCTGACGGAACAATCTGTGGGGAATTTGTAAGACACTAAGATCACTAATGTAGTAGGCATGATTTTAACATGGCGCAGGGAGACACCAACGGATATTAGGTCCGTCACCTTATCCTCTCAGCCTTGATTATGGAAGGTTTTCCATGACCCCTGCACATTCATCCTTGAGTCAACTGGTGCTTGCCTGCATTAAAAGGAATCCAATGGGAATCTTTCTGTTTGGTGCACAAAGTTGGCAGGTCATTCGAATCCAGCATTTGTCCTTTTCACCCATGTTCTCATCACATGCAGATAGTGAAGTAATAGGATTTGGAAATAGGTTTTTACTTTTCCCCACTCTGAAGTGATACTCATCCTTATGTGTGATCCCAATCTATGTCCACCTCTCTGCTAATCACATGCAAGCACAACTTTCTTACCCCTATTCCCAATGAAACGGGGCTCATATAAAATTATGTGGCATTTATTAAATGTATGATTAAAAATGACTTTGGCCTAACTGTCCATAGGCTTGCTAAAAAGGTGCATATAGGAAGATGTTGAACACAGAATTCTGATACCTCAATGGTATTATGTCTTCAGATTGCCATTGAGGAATGTGACTGAGGTATTAAAAAGGTTACAGTTAGCAGAGGATGGTTTCGATCCATCGACCTCTGGGTTATGGGCCCAGCACGCTTCCGCTGCGCCACTCTGCTCACAGCGAGCAACCAAGACGGGACTCACATCTTGTGGCAAAGAGTGGCTCGGATCTACTCTTCTAGCTTCCAAACGGTGCTGGGAAACCCAGTGGGGTTCTTGTCGATATCAGATGAAGTTTTAATTGAATTTGAATTACAATGTAAAGGATTCAGTCAGAGACCATGCTCAGCTATCATGATAACAAAACAAGTGTTCAAGCCAGTGATCTCAAATGAAACCTAGACTTTTGTTTTGGTGACCATGTGTAGGCCAAATAATGAACGCTCAAAAGTCGTGGATGTATTTTGTTGGCGTTTTAATTATCTACGGGGTTGACTGCAAACCGTGCTGCTGCAGTGTTAAGGAGCTGTGTTCCAGCATTTCTTCTCCTCAACCATGTACTGACCACATGCAGATCTTAAAGTGAAAGGATTTTGAAATAGGTTTTACTTTTCTTCACTCTGAAGCGATACTCATCCTTATCTGTGATCTTAATCGATGTCCACCTCTCTGCTAATCACATTTAAGCACTACATTCTTACACTTATTCCCAATGAAAGGTGGCTCATATAAAATTGTGACATTTATTGAATGTATGATTAAAAATGACTCTGGCCTAAGTCTTCTTAGGCCAGCTAAAAATTTGCATATAGGAAGATATTGCACACAAAAATCTGATACCTTCATGGCATTATGTGTTCAGATTGCCATGAAGGAATCCTTGATCACGATTTCCTAGTAGAGCTTTTTCTTAATCTGCAAAATTGTCCGAACCAATATGAAATAAAATGGTAGGATTATTATTATTTTTTTTTGTATATTCAAAAGGTCCAAATGACACATACTAAGCTTATTTTCAGAAAACATTAAAAGACTGGATTATGCAGAGCAGTGTACAGTGTAAAGCCATACACCGATTTGCTTTTATGTGACACTTTTTCTTTTACAAAGGCTGTACATGAGAAAGTGTCGAGGTTCATGGCGAATAATGCTCTTCACACCTTGGGAGACAATGTTCCACCTCCTAATTAAATTATCAAGATAACATGCCACTGTAGAAAAGGGAAAAAAAATGGACTCTGAGGATGCTAGCAGGAAGGACGTTTAAATTTTTTTTCTTTCACGAGCCAAAGGGGTCCTTGGGCGACAGGTAGCTTGGCCAAGTATCTATTTATAAACCTTGGCCCATCTCATAACACACTGCACCTCCCTTTTGTGCGCGATAAAATAAAAGCCCCTCGTTTCTTCAGCAGTGCCGTCAGTCATCTTTATCGGACGAGGTGGCCGAGAGGTTAAGGCGATGGACTGCTAATCCATTGTGCTTTGCATGCGTGGGTTCGAGTCCCTCTCCTTGAACTGCCACCTTAACGTGGTGGAGGGGTTTGAGTACTCGAATGACCCTAGGAGCTATGTTGTCCGGGGCTATATGCCCCTGGTAGGGTCTCCCAAGGCAAACAGGTCCTGGGCGACGGGTCAGACTAAGAGCGGTTCAAAACCCCTTATGAGAGATACTACATCAGGGACCGTGACGTCGCCCGGTATGGCGCAGCCGGGGCCCCACCCTGGAGCCAGGCCCGGGGTTGGGGCTCGTATGCGAGCGCCTGGTGGCCGGGCCTTCCCACACAGGGTCCGGCCGGGCTCAGCCCGAAGGAGCGACGTGGGGCCGCCTTCCAGTGGGCTCACCACCTGCAGGAGGGACCGTAAGGGGCCGGTGCTAAGAGGATCGGGCAGCAGTCGAAGGTGGAGGCCTCGACAACCCGATCCCTGGACACGGAAGCTAGCTCTAGGGACGTGGAATGTCACCTCGCTGGCGGGGAAGGAGCCTGAGATTGTGCGTGAGGTTGAGAGGTTCCGACTAGAGATAGTCGGGATCACCTCTACGCACGGCCTGGGCTCTGGAACCACACTCCTCGAGAGAGGATGGACTCTTTACAACTCTGGAGCTGCCCATGGTGAAAGGCGTCGGGCTGGTGTGGGTTTGCTTATAGCCCCCCAGCTCAGCCGCCATGTGTTGGAGTTTACCCCGGTGAACGAGAGGGTCGTTTCCCTGCGCCTACGGGTCGGGGATAGGTCTCTCACTGTCGTGTGTGCCTACGGGCCAAACGGCAGTATAGAGTACCCGGCCTTCTTGGGGTCTCTGGGAGGGGTGCTGGACAGTGCTCCGACTGGGGACTCCGTCGTTCTACTAGGAGACTTCAATGCACACGTGGGCAGCGACAGTGACACCTGGAGGGGCGTGATTGGGAGGAACGGCCCCCCTGATCTGAACCCGAGCGGTGGTCAGTTATTGGACTTCTAGGGTTAGGGTTAGGGTTAGGGTTAGGGTTAGGGTTAGGGTTAGGGTTACACGTGGCACCAGGACACCCTAGGCCGCAGGTCGATGATCGACTTTGTGGTCGTTTCATCTGACCTGCGGCCGTATGTCTTGGACACTCGGGTAAAGAGAGGGGCGGAGCTGTCAACTGATCACCACCTGGTGGTGAGTTGGATCCGATGGCGGGGGAGGAAGCTGGACAGACTCGGCAGACCCAAGCGTACTGTGAGGGTCTGCTGGGAACGTTTGGCCGAGAGATCTTCAACTCCCACCTCCGGCGGAGCTTTGACCAGATCCCGAGGGAGGCCGGAGATATTGAGTCCGAGTGGACCATGTTCTCCACCTCCATTGTCGAAGCGGCCGCTCGGAGCTGTGGCAGTAAGGTCTCCGGTGCCTGTCGAGGCGGCAATCCCCGAACCCGGTGGTGGAAACCGGAAGTAAGGGATGCCGTCAAGCTGAAGAAGGAGTCCTACCTGGCCTGGTTGGCTTGTGGGACTCCTGAGGCAGCTGACGGGTACCGGCAGGCCAAGCGAACTGCAGCCCGGGTGGTTATCGAGGCAAAAACTCGGGCCTGGGAGGAGCTCGGTGAGGCCATGGAGAAGGACTATCGGCTGGCCTCGAAGAGATTCTGGCAAACCGTCCGGCGCCTCAGGAGGGGAAAGCAGTGCCCCACCAATGCTGTTTACAGTAGAGGTGGGGAGCTGTTGACCTCAACTGGGGATGTCGTTGGACGGTGGAAGGAATACTTCGAGGATCTCCTCAATCCCGCCGTCACATCTTCCATTGAGGAAGCAGAGGCTGAGGGCTCAGAGGCGGACTCGTCCATCACCCAAGCTGAAGTCACCGAGGTAGTAAAGAAACTCCTCGGTGGCAGGGCACCGGGGGTGGATGAGATCCGCCCTGAGTACCTCAAGTCTCTGGATGTTGTGGGGCTGTCTTGGCTGACACGCCTCTGCAGCATCGCGTGGCGGTCGGGGACAGTGCCTCTGGAATGGCAGACCGGGGTGGTGGTCCCTCTTTTTAAGAAGGGGGACCGGAGGGTGTGTTCCAACTATAGGGGGATCACACTTCTCAGCCTACCTGGGAAAGTCTATGCCAGGGTACTGGAGAGGAGAATACGGCCGATAGTAGAACCTCGGATTCAGGAGGAACAATGTGGTTTTCGTCCAGGCCGTGGAACACTGGACCAGCTCTATACCCTCTACAGGGTGCTGGAGGGTTCATGGGAGTTTGCCCAACCAGTCCACATGTGCTTTGTGGATTTGGAAAAGGCATTCGACTGTGTCCCTCGCGGCGGCCTGTGGAGGGTGCTCCGGGAGTATGGGGTCGGGGGCCCTTTACTAAGGGCTGTCCGGTCCCTGTATGACCGAAGCAGGAGCTTGGTTCGCATTGCCGGCAGTAAGTCAGACTTGTTCCCGGTGCATGTTGGACTCCGGCAGGGCTGCCCTTTGTCACCGGTTCTGTTCATAATTTTTATGGACAGAATTTCTAGGCGCAGCCAGGGGTCGGAGGGTGTCCGGTTTGGTGACGACACGATTTCGTCTTTGCTCTTTGCAGATGATGTTGTCGTGTTGGCTTCATCAGACCAGGACCTTCAGCATGCACTGGGACGGTTTGCAGCCGAGTGTGAAGCGGCTGGGATGAGAATCAGCACCTCCAAATCCGAGGCCATGGTCCTCAGTCGGAAAAGGGTGGCTTGCCCACTTCAGGTTGGTGGGGAGTTCCTGCCGCAAGTGGAGGAGTTTAAGTATCTTGGGGTTTTGTTCACGAGTGAGGGAAGGGTGGAACGGGAGATTGACAGACGGATCGGTGCAGCTTCTGCAGTAATGCGGTCGATGTACCGGTCTGTCGTGGTGAAGAAGGAGCTGAGCCGCAAGGCGAAACTTTCGATTTACCGGTCAATCTACGTTCCTACTCTCACCTATGGTCATGAGCTCTGGGTCATGACCGAAAGGACAAGATCCCGGATACAGGCGGCCGAAATGTGCTTCCTCCGCAGGGTGGCTGGGCGATCCCTTAGAGATAGGGTGAAAAGCTTAGTCACTCGGGAGGAGCTCGGAGTAGATCCGCTGCTCCTCCACATCGAGAGGGGTCAGCTGAGGTGGCTCGGGCATCTGTTCCGGATGCCTCCTGGACGCCTTCCTGGGAAGGTGTTCCGGGCGCGTCCCACTGGGAGGAGACCCCGGGGAAGACCTAGGACACGCTGGAGAGACTATGTCTCCCGGCTGGCCTGGGAACGCCTTGGTGTCCCCCCGGAAGAGCTGGAAGAAGTGTCTAGGGAGAGGGAAGTCTGGGCATCTTTGCTTAGACTGCTGCCCCCGCGACCCGGCATCGGATAAGCGGGAGAAGATGGATGGATGGATGGATGGATGGGTTCGAGTCCCATCCTCGTCGCAAGGCTGTATCTTAGTGTCAGATTTGCAACAACTTCTGGCTCTTTTGCTATTTCTATCACAAGACTTCAGGATATAATGCTACTCAGTAAAGCCATACTTGACTGTTAAGAGGAATTTCTGAAACTGTGAGGTTTGCCTAAGCATTGCGACTTCTTGCCTCCAAAGGCTTCCCTAGGGATTGTGGCCCCCGTCTTTCTTGCTGTCCACGTACATGCCTCCAGTGGCCTCAAGAGGCCACCTGAGACAACAAACCAAAATTTACCATTGGCAGAAGACGCAAGTGTGCCGTTACCTTTAGAGGAATTTCCGAAGCTGTTTTTGTTGCTGTCTATTTTGCAAAGGTTGTCTGTTTCCATGATGGATCGTCGCAGCTGTGGCAAAACAACAGTGGCAAAAAAAACTTGCGTCTGAATCCTGTTATTATATGTGGATGATTGTTGACAATCAGAGGGCAATGCAATGGACGACCAATTCTGCACAGCCTGTTGTGTGTTTTTGTATCACTTTGATCTCGAGCAAAAGTCTTTTGTTAAGCGTGTTTCGTGCATGCCGCTGACGTTATGGCCGGCTGCGACCGCATCTCCTCCACAAGCTGGCGGTCTCATCTCCCGGCTTTCCTACCGGTAGTGTGGCCGAGCGGTCTAAGGCGCTGGATTAAGGCTCCAGTCTCTTTGGAGGCGTGGGTTCGAATCCCACCGCTGCCACTCTATAATTTTGGTCAAATGCAGTAGATCTCCTTCCGTTAATACTGCAGATGTTGATCAGCGGGTCCAAAGCCTAGATCCGTCGAGATCCAGGGTCGCTGTAAATGCTAGTCAAAAAGTGCTCGTTTTAGCTCTATGTTAAACAGTCTCACGAGCTCTTGTCAAATAGAATACAAAGGTTATCCTGCACTGCACACAGTTTTTCTTTCAGTTTGTCAAGTTTAGCCTTTTTTGGTCAAAAAGTAATGATTTGTATTTATTCCTCCGTACAACCAAATAGGTCCAAAACACACATATTAAGCTTATTTTCAGAAAACAATAAAGGACTGGATTATGCAGATCAGTGTACTCTGTACAGCATTGTTGTGATATCTGTCCTTTTCACTTGTTCACATTTTGCAATACACTGATTTACTTGTAGGTGACACCTTTTCTTTCACAAATGCTGTAAATCAGAGAGTGTCATGGTTCATCAATGATCCATCTCCTAATTGAATTATCAAGATAAAATGCCACTATAGAAACGAAAAAAGAAGGAATCTGAGGATACTAGCAGATAAGACATTGCATTCTTTTCCCTTTGCACTTTATTTACACACAGATTTAGCCACACAGTTGCACACTTTTGTGCCATTCCTGGAACCAGATTCTGTTCAAATGAGAGCCCATGCCTAGCTATCATGATACCAAAACAAGTGTTCAAGCCAGTGATGTCAAATGAAAGCTAGACTGGTGTGTCACAGCGAGGTTTCAACTATTTTTGTCCAAAGACATGCTCAAGCATCCGGATGAGTCTTCGATATTCAGTGATATTTTGCCAAGATATTTCAATATCAAACAAGCAGCAGATGACTTGAGCATTAGCCAAGCAAACTGTAGAATCGAACAGAGTCAGCATGTTGAATAGTTTTCTCTCATGTTTTTTTAGCATCAACTCAACAAGTCTCCCCTGCACGGGCTCAGTTCAGAAAAACTGACCAACAAGGTAAACATCAGTCAGAAGTGGGATTCGAACCCACGCCTCCAGAGGAGACTGCGACCTGAACGCAGCGCCTTAGACCGCTCGGCCATCCTGACAGCCAGGTGTTGATGCCTCTTGCCTTGGTGACCATTGTCTAGGTCATATGTTGAACACGCAAATGTAGAAGACGTATTTCGTTCGCGGTTTAATTATCTATGCGGATGACTTTAAATAGTTCTGCTGCAGTGTTAAAGAGCTGTGTTCTGACGGAACAATCTGTGGGGAATTTGTAAGACACTAAGATCACTAATGTAGTAGGCATGATTTTAACATGGCGCAGGGAGACACCAACGGATATTAGGTCCGTCACCTTATCCTCTCAGCCTTGATTATGGAAGGTTTTCCATGACCCCTGCACATTCATCCTTGAGTCAACTGGTGCTTGCCTGCATTAAAAGGAATCCAATGGGAATCTTTCTGTTTGGTGCACAAAGTTGGCAGGTCATTCGAATCCAGCATTTGTCCTTTTCACCCATGTTCTCATCACATGCAGATAGTGAAGTAATAGGATTTGGAAATAGGTTTTTACTTTTCCCCACTCTGAAGTGATACTCATCCTTATGTGTGATCCCAATCTATGTCCACCTCTCTGCTAATCACATGCAAGCACAACTTTCTTACCCCTATTCCCAATGAAACGGGGCTCATATAAAATTATGTGGCATTTATTAAATGTATGATTAAAAATGACTTTGGCCTAACTGTCCATAGGCTTGCTAAAAAGGTGCATATAGGAAGATGTTGAACACAGAATTCTGATACCTCAATGGTATTATGTCTTCAGATTGCCATTGAGGAATGTGACTGAGGTATTAAAAAGGTTACAGTTAGCAGAGGATGGTTTCGATCCATCGACCTCTGGGTTATGGGCCCAGCACGCTTCCGCTGCGCCACTCTGCTCACAGCGAGCAACCAAGACGGGACTCACATCTTGTGGCAAAGAGTGGCTCGGATCTACTCTTCTAGCTTCCAAACGGTGCTGGGAAACCCAGTGGGGTTCTTGTCGATATCAGATGAAGTTTTAATTGAATTTGAATTACAATGTAAAGGATTCAGTCAGAGACCATGCTCAGCTATCATGATAACAAAACAAGTGTTCAAGCCAGTGATCTCAAATGAAACCTAGACTTTTGTTTTGGTGACCATGTGTAGGCCAAATAATGAACGCTCAAAAGTCGTGGATGTATTTTGTTGGCGTTTTAATTATCTACGGGGTTGACTGCAAACCGTGCTGCTGCAGTGTTAAGGAGCTGTGTTCCAGCATTTCTTCTCCTCAACCATGTACTGACCACATGCAGATCTTAAAGTGAAAGGATTTTGAAATAGGTTTTACTTTTCTTCACTCTGAAGCGATACTCATCCTTATCTGTGATCTTAATCGATGTCCACCTCTCTGCTAATCACATTTAAGCACTACATTCTTACACTTATTCCCAATGAAAGGTGGCTCATATAAAATTGTGACATTTATTGAATGTATGATTAAAAATGACTCTGGCCTAAGTGTTCTTAGGCCAGCTAAAAATTTGCATATAGGAAGATATTGCACACAAAAATCTGATACCTTCATGGCATTATGTGTTCAGATTGCCATGAAGGAATCCTTGATCACGATTTCCTAGTAGAGCTTTTTCTTAATCTGCAAAATTGTCCGAACCAATATGAAATAAAATGGTAGGATTATTATTATTTTTTTTTGTATATTCAAAAGGTCCAAATGACACATACTAAGCTTATTTTCAGAAAACATTAAAAGACTGGATTATGCAGAGCAGTGTACAGTGTAAAGCCATACACCGATTTGCTTTTATGTGACACTTTTTCTTTTACAAAGGCTGTACATGAGAAAGTGTCGAGGTTCATGGCGAATAATGCTCTTCACACCTTGGGAGACAATGTTCCACCTCCTAATTAAATTATCAAGATAACATGCCACTGTAGAAAAGGGAAAAAAAATGGACTCTGAGGATGCTAGCAGGAAGGACGTTTAAATTTTTTTTCTTTCACGAGCCAAAGGGGTCCTTGGGCGACAGGTAGCTTGGCCAAGTATCTATTTATAAACCTTGGCCCATCTCATAACACACTGCACCTCCCTTTTGTGCGCGATAAAATAAAAGCCCCTCGTTTCTTCAGCAGTGCCGTCAGTCATCTTTATCGGACGAGGTGGCCGAGAGGTTAAGGCGATGGACTGCTAATCCATTGTGCTTTGCATGCGTGGGTTCGAGTCCCTCTCCTTGAACTGCCACCTTAACGTGGTGGAGGGGTTTGAGTACTCGAATGACCCTAGGAGCTATGTTGTCCGGGGCTATATGCCCCTGGTAGGGTCTCCCAAGGCAAACAGGTCCTGGGCGACGGGTCAGACTAAGAGCGGTTCAAAACCCCTTATGAGAGATACTACATCAGGGACCGTGACGTCGCCCGGTATGGCGCAGCCGGGGCCCCACCCTGGAGCCAGGCCCGGGGTTGGGGCTCGTATGCGAGCGCCTGGTGGCCGGGCCTTCCCCCACAGGGTCCGGCCGGGCTCAGCCCGAAGGAGCGACGTGGGGCCGCCTTCCAGTGGGCTCACCACCTGCAGGAGGGACCGTAAGGGGCCGGTGCTAAGAGGATCGGGCAGCAGTCGAAGGTGGAGGCCTCGACAACCCGATCCCTGGACACGGAAGCTAGCTCTAGGGACGTGGAATGTCACCTCGCTGGCGGGGAAGGAGCCTGAGATTGTGCGTGAGGTTGAGAGGTTCCGACTAGAGATAGTCGGGATCACCTCTACGCACGGCCTGGGCTCTGGAACCACACTCCTCGAGAGAGGATGGACTCTTTACAACTCTGGAGCTGCCCATGGTGAAAGGCGTCGGGCTGGTGTGGGTTTGCTTATAGCCCCCCAGCTCAGCCGCCATGTGTTGGAGTTTACCCCAGTGAACGAGAGGGTCGTTTCCCTGCGCCTACGGGTCGGGGATAGGTCTCTCACTGTCGTGTGTGCCTACGGGCCAAACGGCAGTATAGAGTACCCGGCCTTCTTGGGGTCTCTGGGAGGGGTGCTGGACAGTGCTCCGACTGGGGACTCCGTCGTTCTACTAGGAGACTTCAATGCACACGTGGGCAGCGACAGTGACACCTGGAGGGGCGTGATTGGGAGGAACGGCCCCCCTGATCTGAACCCGAGCGGTGTTCAGTTATTGGACTTCTGTGCTAGTTACAGTTTGTCCATAACGAACACCATGTTCAAGCATAAGGGTGTCCATCAGTACACGTGGCACCAGGACACCCTAGGCCGCAGGTCGATGATCGACTTTGTGGTCGTTTCATCTGACCTGCGGCCGTATGTCTTGGACACTCGGGTAAAGAGAGGGGCGGAGCTGTCAACTGATCACCACCTGGTGGTGAGTTGGATCCGATGGCGGGGGAGGAAGCTGGACAGACTCGGCAGACCCAAGCGTACTGTGAGGGTCTGCTGGGAACGTTTGGCCGAGAGATCTTCAACTCCCACCTCCGGCGGAGCTTTGACCAGATCCCGAGGGAGGCCGGAGATATTGAGTCCGAGTGGACCATGTTCTCCACCTCCATTGTCGAAGCGGCCGCTCGGAGCTGTGGCAGTAAGGTCTCCGGTGCCTGTCGAGGCGGCAATCCCCGAACCCGGTGGTGGAAACCGGAAGTAAGGGATGCCGTCAAGCTGAAGAAGGAGTCCTACCTGGCCTGGTTGGCTTGTGGGACTCCTGAGGCAGCTGACGGGTACCGGCAGGCCAAGCGAACTGCAGCCCGGGTGGTTATCGAGGCAAAAACTCGGGCCTGGGAGGAGCTCGGTGAGGCCATGGAGAAGGACTATCGGCTGGCCTCGAAGAGATTCTGGCAAACCGTCCGGCGCCTCAGGAGGGGAAAGCAGTGCCCCACCAATGCTGTTTACAGTAGAGGTGGGGAGCTGTTGACCTCAACTGGGGATGTCGTTGGACGGTGGAAGGAATACTTCGAGGATCTCCTCAATCCCGCCGTCACATCTTCCATTGAGGAAGCAGAGGCTGAGGGCTCAGAGGCGGACTCGTCCATCACCCAAGCTGAAGTCACCGAGGTAGTAAAGAAACTCCTCGGTGGCAGGGCACCGGGGGTGGATGAGATCCGCCCTGAGTACCTCAAGTCTCTGGATGTTGTGGGGCTGTCTTGGCTGACACGCCTCTGCAGCATCGCGTGGCGGTCGGGGACAGTGCCTCTGGAATGGCAGACCGGGGTGGTGGTCCCTCTTTTTAAGAAGGGGGACCGGAGGGTGTGTTCCAACTATAGGGGGATCACACTTCTCAGCCTACCTGGGAAAGTCTATGCCAGGGTACTGGAGAGGAGAATACGGCCGATAGTAGAACCTCGGATTCAGGAGGAACAATGTGGTTTTCGTCCAGGCCGTGGAACACTGGACCAGCTCTATACCCTCTACAGGGTGCTGGAGGGTTCATGGGAGTTTGCCCAACCAGTCCACATGTGCTTTGTGGATTTGGAAAAGGCATTCGACTGTGTCCCTCGCGGCGGCCTGTGGAGGGTGCTCCGGGAGTATGGGGTCGGGGGCCCTTTACTAAGGGCTGTCCGGTCCCTGTATGACCGAAGCAGGAGCTTGGTTCGCATTGCCGGCAGTAAGTCAGACTTGTTCCCGGTGCATGTTGGACTCCGGCAGGGCTGCCCTTTGTCACCGGTTCTGTTCATAATTTTTATGGACAGAATTTCTAGGCGCAGCCAGGGGTCGGAGGGTGTCCGGTTTGGTGACGACACGATTTCGTCTTTGCTCTTTGCAGATGATGTTGTCGTGTTGGCTTCATCAGACCAGGACCTTCAGCATGCACTGGGACGGTTTGCAGCCGAGTGTGAAGCGGCTGGGATGAGAATCAGCACCTCCAAATCCGAGGCCATGGTCCTCAGTCGGAAAAGGGTGGCTTGCCCACTTCAGGTTGGTGGGGAGTTCCTGCCGCAAGTGGAGGAGTTTAAGTATCTTGGGGTTTTGTTCACGAGTGAGGGAAGGGTGGAACGGGAGATTGACAGACGGATCGGTGCAGCTTCTGCAGTAATGCGGTCGATGTACCGGTCTGTCGTGGTGAAGAAGGAGCTGAGCCGCAAGGCGAAACTTTCGATTTACCGGTCAATCTACGTTCCTACTCTCACCTATGGTCATGAGCTCTGGGTCATGACCGAAAGGACAAGATCCCGGATACAGGCGGCCGAAATGTGCTTCCTCCGCAGGGTGGCTGGGCGATCCCTTAGAGATAGGGTGAGAAGCTTAGTCACTCGGGAGGAGCTCGGAGTAGATCCGCTGCTCCTCCACATCGAGAGGGGTCAGCTGAGGTGGCTCGGGCATCTGTTCCGGATGCCTCCTGGACGCCTTCCTGGGAAGGTGTTCCGGGCGCGTCCCACTGGGAGGAGACCCCGGGGAAGACCTAGGACACGCTGGAGAGACTATGTCTCCCGGCTGGCCTGGGAACGCCTTGGTGTCCCCCCGGAAGAGCTGGAAGAAGTGTCTAGGGAGAGGGAAGTCTGGGCATCTTTGCTTAGACTGCTGCCCCCGCGACCCGGCATCGGATAAGCGGGAGAAGATGGATGGATGGATGGATGGATGGGTTCGAGTCCCATCCTCGTCGCAAGGCTGTATCTTAGTGTCAGATTTGCAACAACTTCTGGCTCTTTTGCTATTTCTATCACAAGACTTCAGGATATAATGCTACTCAGTAAAGCCATACTTGACTGTTAAGAGGAATTTCTGAAACTGTGAGGTTTGCCTAAGCATTGCGACTTCTTGCCTCCAAAGGCTTCCCTAGGGATTGTGGCCCCCGTCTTTCTTGCTGTCCACGTACATGCCTCCAGTGGCCTCAAAAAGGCCACCTGAGACAACAAACCAAAATTTACCATTGGCAGAAGACGCAAGTGTGCCGTTACCTTTAGAGGAATTTCCGAAGCTGTTTTTGTTGCTGTCTATTTTGCAAAGGTTGTCTGTTTCCATGATGGATCGTCGCAGCTGTGGCAAAACAACAGTGGCAAAAAAAACTTGCGTCTGAATCCTGTTATTATATGTGGATGATTGTTGACAATCAGAGGGCAATGCAATGGACGACCAATTCTGCACAGCCTGTTGTGTGTTTTTGTATCACTTTGATCTCGAGCAAAAGTCTTTTGTTAAGCGTGTTTCGTGCATGCCGCTGACGTTATGGCCGGCTGCGACCGCATCTCCTCCACAAGCTGGCGGTCTCATCTCCCGGCTTTCCTACCGGTAGTGTGGCCGAGCGGTCTAAGGCGCTGGATTAAGGCTCCAGTCTCTTTGGAGGCGTGGGTTCGAATCCCACCGCTGCCACTCTATAATTTTGGTCAAATGCAGTAGATCTCCTTCCGTTAATACTGCAGATGTTGATCAGCGGGTCCAAAGCCTAGATCCGTCGAGATCCAGGGTCGCTGTAAATGCTAGTCAAAAAGTGCTCGTTTTAGCTCTATGTTAAACAGTCTCACGAGCTCTTGTCAAATAGAATACAAAGGTTATCCTGCACTGCACACAGTTTTTCTTTCAGTTTGTCAAGTTTAGCCTTTTTTGGTCAAAAAGTAATGATTTGTATTTATTCCTCCGTACAACCAAATAGGTCCAAAACACACATATTAAGCTTATTTTCAGAAAACAATAAAGGACTGGATTATGCAGATCAGTGTACTCTGTACAGCATTGTTGTGATATCTGTCCTTTTCACTTGTTCACATTTTGCAATACACTGATTTACTTGTAGGTGACACCTTTTCTTTCACAAATGCTGTAAATCAGAGAGTGTCATGGTTCATCAATGATCCATCTCCTAATTGAATTATCAAGATAAAATGCCACTATAGAAACGAAAAAAGAAGGAATCTGAGGATACTAGCAGATAAGACATTGCATTCTTTTCCCTTTGCACTTTATTTACACACAGATTTAGCCACACAGTTGCACACTTTTGTGCCATTCCTGGAACCAGATTCTGTTCAAATGAGAGCCCATGCCTAGCTATCATGATACCAAAACAAGTGTTCAAGCCAGTGATGTCAAATGAAAGCTAGACTGGTGTGTCACAGCGAGGTTTCAACTATTTTTGTCCAAAGACATGCTCAAGCATCCGGATGAGTCTTCGATATTCAGTGATATTTTGCCAAGATATTTCAATATCAAACAAGCAGCAGATGACTTGAGCATTAGCCAAGCAAACTGTAGAATCGAACAGAGTCAGCATGTTGAATAGTTTTCTCTCATGTTTTTTTAGCATCAACTCAACAAGTCTCCCCTGCACGGGCTCAGTTCAGAAAAACTGACCAACAAGGTAAACATCAGTCAGAAGTGGGATTCGAACCCACGCCTCCAGAGGAGACTGCGACCTGAACGCAGCACCTTAGACCGCTCGGCCATCCTGACAGCCAGGTGTTGATGCCTCTTGCCTTGGTGACCATTGTCTAGGTCATATGTTGAACACGCAAATGTAGAAGACGTATTTCGTTCGCGGTTTAATTATCTATGCGGATGACTTTAAATAGTTCTGCTGCAGTGTTAAAGAGCTGTGTTCTGACGGAACAATCTGTGGGGAATTTGTAAGACACTAAGATCACTAATGTAGTAGGCATGATTTTAACATGGCGCAGGGAGACACCAACGGATATTAGGTCCGTCACCTTATCCTCTCAGCCTTGATTATGGAAGGTTTTCCATGACCCCTGCACATTCATCCTTGAGTCAACTGGTGCTTGCCTGCATTAAAAGGAATCCAATGGGAATCTTTCTGTTTGGTGCACAAAGTTGGCAGGTCATTCGAATCCAGCATTTGTCCTTTTCACCCATGTTCTCATCACATGCAGATAGTGAAGTAATAGGATTTGGAAATAGGTTTTTACTTTTCCCCACTCTGAAGTGATACTCATCCTTATGTGTGATCCCAATCTATGTCCACCTCTCTGCTAATCACATGCAAGCACAACTTTCTTACCCCTATTCCCAATGAAACGGGGCTCATATAAAATTATGTGGCATTTATTAAATGTATGATTAAAAATGACTTTGGCCTAACTGTCCATAGGCTTGCTAAAAAGGTGCATATAGGAAGATGTTGAACACAGAATTCTGATACCTCAATGGTATTATGTCTTCAGATTGCCATTGAGGAATGTGACTGAGGTATTAAAAAGGTTACAGTTAGCAGAGGATGGTTTCGATCCATCGACCTCTGGGTTATGGGCCCAGCACGCTTCCGCTGCGCCACTCTGCTCACAGCGAGCAACCAAGACGGGACTCACATCTTGTGGCAAAGAGTGGCTCGGATCTACTCTTCTAGCTTCCAAACGGTGCTGGGAAACCCAGTGGGGTTCTTGTCGATATCAGATGAAGTTTTAATTGAATTTGAATTACAATGTAAAGGATTCAGTCAGAGACCATGCTCAGCTATCATGATAACAAAACAAGTGTTCAAGCCAGTGATCTCAAATGAAACCTAGACTTTTGTTTTGGTGACCATGTGTAGGCCAAATAATGAACGCTCAAAAGTCGTGGATGTATTTTGTTGGCGTTTTAATTATCTACGGGGTTGACTGCAAACCGTGCTGCTGCAGTGTTAAGGAGCTGTGTTCCAGCATTTCTTCTCCTCAACCATGTACTGACCACATGCAGATCTTAAAGTGAAAGGATTTTGAAATAGGTTTTACTTTTCTTCACTCTGAAGCGATACTCATCCTTATCTGTGATCTTAATCGATGTCCACCTCTCTGCTAATCACATTTAAGCACTACATTCTTACACTTATTCCCAATGAAAGGTGGCTCATATAAAATTGTGACATTTATTGAATGTATGATTAAAAATGACTCTGGCCTAAGTGTTCTTAGGCCAGCTAAAAATTTGCATATAGGAAGATATTGCACACAAAAATCTGATACCTTCATGGCATTATGTGTTCAGATTGCCATGAAGGAATCCTTGATCACGATTTCCTAGTAGAGCTTTTTCTTAATCTGCAAAATTGTCCGAACCAATATGAAATAAAATGGTAGGATTATTATTATTTTTTTTTGTATATTCAAAAGGTCCAAATGACACATACTAAGCTTATTTTCAGAAAACATTAAAAGACTGGATTATGCAGAGCAGTGTACAGTGTAAAGCCATACACCGATTTGCTTTTATGTGACACTTTTTCTTTTACAAAGGCTGTACATGAGAAAGTGTCGAGGTTCATGGCGAATAATGCTCTTCACACCTTGGGAGACAATGTTCCACCTCCTAATTAAATTATCAAGATAACATGCCACTGTAGAAAAGGGAAAAAAAATGGACTCTGAGGATGCTAGCAGGAAGGACGTTTAAATTTTTTTTCTTTCACGAGCCAAAGGGGTCCTTGGGCGACAGGTAGCTTGGCCAAGTATCTATTTATAAACCTTGGCCCATCTCATAACACACTGCACCTCCCTTTTGTGCGCGATAAAATAAAAGCCCCTCGTTTCTTCAGCAGTGCCGTCAGTCATCTTTATCGGACGAGGTGGCCGAGAGGTTAAGGCGATGGACTGCTAATCCATTGTGCTTTGCATGCGTGGGTTCGAGTCCCTCTCCTTGAACTGCCACCTTAACGTGGTGGAGGGGTTTGAGTACTCGAATGACCCTAGGAGCTATGTTGTCCGGGGCTATATGCCCCTGGTAGGGTCTCCCAAGGCAAACAGGTCCTGGGCGACGGGTCAGACTAAGAGCGGTTCAAAACCCCTTATGAGAGATACTACATCAGGGACCGTGACGTCGCCCGGTATGGCGCAGCCGGGGCCCCACCCTGGAGCCAGGCCCGGGGTTGGGGCTCGTATGCGAGCGCCTGGTGGCCGGGCCTTCCCCCACAGGGTCCGGCCGGGCTCAGCCCGAAGGAGCGACGTGGGGCCGCCTTCCAGTGGGCTCACCACCTGCAGGAGGGACCGTAAGGGGCCGGTGCTAAGAGGATCGGGCAGCAGTCGAAGGTGGAGGCCTCGACAACCCGATCCCTGGACACGGAAGCTAGCTCTAGGGACGTGGAATGTCACCTCGCTGGCGGGGAAGGAGCCTGAGATTGTGCGTGAGGTTGAGAGGTTCCGACTAGAGATAGTCGGGATCACCTCTACGCACGGCCTGGGCTCTGGAACCACACTCCTCGAGAGAGGATGGACTCTTTACAACTCTGGAGCTGCCCATGGTGAAAGGCGTCGGGCTGGTGTGGGTTTGCTTATAGCCCCCCAGCTCAGCCGCCATGTGTTGGAGTTTACCCCAGTGAACGAGAGGGTCGTTTCCCTGCGCCTACGGGTCGGGGATAGGTCTCTCACTGTCGTGTGTGCCTACGGGCCAAACGGCAGTATAGAGTACCCGGCCTTCTTGGGGTCTCTGGGAGGGGTGCTGGACAGTGCTCCGACTGGGGACTCCGTCGTTCTACTAGGAGACTTCAATGCACACGTGGGCAGCGACAGTGACACCTGGAGGGGCGTGATTGGGAGGAACGGCCCCCCTGATCTGAACCCGAGCGGTGTTCAGTTATTGGACTTCTGTGCTAGTTACAGTTTGTCCATAACGAACACCATGTTCAAGCATAAGGGTGTCCATCAGTACACGTGGCACCAGGACACCCTAGGCCGCAGGTCGATGATCGACTTTGTGGTCGTTTCATCTGACCTGCGGCCGTATGTCTTGGACACTCGGGTAAAGAGAGGGGCGGAGCTGTCAACTGATCACCACCTGGTGGTGAGTTGGATCCGATGGCGGGGGAGGAAGCTGGACAGACTCGGCAGACCCAAGCGTACTGTGAGGGTCTGCTGGGAACGTTTGGCCGAGAGATCTTCAACTCCCACCTCCGGCGGAGCTTTGACCAGATCCCGAGGGAGGCCGGAGATATTGAGTCCGAGTGGACCATGTTCTCCACCTCCATTGTCGAAGCGGCCGCTCGGAGCTGTGGCAGTAAGGTCTCCGGTGCCTGTCGAGGCGGCAATCCCCGAACCCGGTGGTGGAAACCGGAAGTAAGGGATGCCGTCAAGCTGAAGAAGGAGTCCTACCTGGCCTGGTTGGCTTGTGGGACTCCTGAGGCAGCTGACGGGTACCGGCAGGCCAAGCGAACTGCAGCCCGGGTGGTTATCGAGGCAAAAACTCGGGCCTGGGAGGAGCTCGGTGAGGCCATGGAGAAGGACTATCGGCTGGCCTCGAAGAGATTCTGGCAAACCGTCCGGCGCCTCAGGAGGGGAAAGCAGTGCCCCACCAATGCTGTTTACAGTAGAGGTGGGGAGCTGTTGACCTCAACTGGGGATGTCGTTGGACGGTGGAAGGAATACTTCGAGGATCTCCTCAATCCCGCCGTCACATCTTCCATTGAGGAAGCAGAGGCTGAGGGCTCAGAGGCGGACTCGTCCATCACCCAAGCTGAAGTCACCGAGGTAGTAAAGAAACTCCTCGGTGGCAGGGCACCGGGGGTGGATGAGATCCGCCCTGAGTACCTCAAGTCTCTGGATGTTGTGGGGCTGTCTTGGCTGACACGCCTCTGCAGCATCGCGTGGCGGTCGGGGACAGTGCCTCTGGAATGGCAGACCGGGGTGGTGGTCCCTCTTTTTAAGAAGGGGGACCGGAGGGTGTGTTCCAACTATAGGGGGATCACACTTCTCAGCCTACCTGGGAAAGTCTATGCCAGGGTACTGGAGAGGAGAATACGGCCGATAGTAGAACCTCGGATTCAGGAGGAACAATGTGGTTTTCGTCCAGGCCGTGGAACACTGGACCAGCTCTATACCCTCTACAGGGTGCTGGAGGGTTCATGGGAGTTTGCCCAACCAGTCCACATGTGCTTTGTGGATTTGGAAAAGGCATTCGACTGTGTCCCTCGCGGCGGCCTGTGGAGGGTGCTCCGGGAGTATGGGGTCGGGGGCCCTTTACTAAGGGCTGTCCGGTCCCTGTATGACCGAAGCAGGAGCTTGGTTCGCATTGCCGGCAGTAAGTCAGACTTGTTCCCGGTGCATGTTGGACTCCGGCAGGGCTGCCCTTTGTCACCGGTTCTGTTCATAATTTTTATGGACAGAATTTCTAGGCGCAGCCAGGGGTCGGAGGGTGTCCGGTTTGGTGACGACACGATTTCGTCTTTGCTCTTTGCAGATGATGTTGTCGTGTTGGCTTCATCAGACCAGGACCTTCAGCATGCACTGGGACGGTTTGCAGCCGAGTGTGAAGCGGCTGGGATGAGAATCAGCACCTCCAAATCCGAGGCCATGGTCCTCAGTCGGAAAAGGGTGGCTTGCCCACTTCAGGTTGGTGGGGAGTTCCTGCCGCAAGTGGAGGAGTTTAAGTATCTTGGGGTTTTGTTCACGAGTGAGGGAAGGGTGGAACGGGAGATTGACAGACGGATCGGTGCAGCTTCTGCAGTAATGCGGTCGATGTACCGGTCTGTCGTGGTGAAGAAGGAGCTGAGCCGCAAGGCGAAACTTTCGATTTACCGGTCAATCTACGTTCCTACTCTCACCTATGGTCATGAGCTCTGGGTCATGACCGAAAGGACAAGATCCCGGATACAGGCGGCCGAAATGTGCTTCCTCCGCAGGGTGGCTGGGCGATCCCTTAGAGATAGGGTGAGAAGCTTAGTCACTCGGGAGGAGCTCGGAGTAGATCCGCTGCTCCTCCACATCGAGAGGGGTCAGCTGAGGTGGCTCGGGCATCTGTTCCGGATGCCTCCTGGACGCCTTCCTGGGAAGGTGTTCCGGGCGCGTCCCACTGGGAGGAGACCCCGGGGAAGACCTAGGACACGCTGGAGAGACTATGTCTCCCGGCTGGCCTGGGAACGCCTTGGTGTCCCCCCGGAAGAGCTGGAAGAAGTGTCTAGGGAGAGGGAAGTCTGGGCATCTTTGCTTAGACTGCTGCCCCCGCGACCCGGCATCGGATAAGCGGGAGAAGATGGATGGATGGATGGATGGATGGGTTCGAGTCCCATCCTCGTCGCAAGGCTGTATCTTAGTGTCAGATTTGCAACAACTTCTGGCTCTTTTGCTATTTCTATCACAAGACTTCAGGATATAATGCTACTCAGTAAAGCCATACTTGACTGTTAAGAGGAATTTCTGAAACTGTGAGGTTTGCCTAAGCATTGCGACTTCTTGCCTCCAAAGGCTTCCCTAGGGATTGTGGCCCCCGTCTTTCTTGCTGTCCACGTACATGCCTCCAGTGGCCTCAAGAGGCCACCTGAGACAACAAACCAAAATTTACCATTGGCAGAAGACGCAAGTGTGCCGTTACCTTTAGAGGAATTTCCGAAGCTGTTTTTGTTGCTGTCTATTTTGCAAAGGTTGTCTGTTTCCATGATGGATCGTCGCAGCTGTGGCAAAACAACAGTGGCAAAAAAAACTTGCGTCTGAATCCTGTTATTATATGTGGATGATTGTTGACAATCAGAGGGCAATGCAATGGACGACCAATTCTGCACAGCCTGTTGTGTGTTTTTGTATCACTTTGATCTCGAGCAAAAGTCTTTTGTTAAGCGTGTTTCGTGCATGCCGCTGACGTTATGGCCGGCTGCGACCGCATCTCCTCCACAAGCTGGCGGTCTCATCTCCCGGCTTTCCTACCGGTAGTGTGGCCGAGCGGTCTAAGGCGCTGGATTAAGGCTCCAGTCTCTTTGGAGGCGTGGGTTCGAATCCCACCGCTGCCACTCTATAATTTTGGTCAAATGCAGTAGATCTCCTTCCGTTAATACTGCAGATGTTGATCAGCGGGTCCAAAGCCTAGATCCGTCGAGATCCAGGGTCGCTGTAAATGCTAGTCAAAAAGTGCTCGTTTTAGCTCTATGTTAAACAGTCTCACGAGCTCTTGTCAAATAGAATACAAAGGTTATCCTGCACTGCACACAGTTTTTCTTTCAGTTTGTCAAGTTTAGCCTTTTTTGGTCAAAAAGTAATGATTTGTATTTATTCCTCCGTACAACCAAATAGGTCCAAAACACACATATTAAGCTTATTTTCAGAAAACAATAAAGGACTGGATTATGCAGATCAGTGTACTCTGTACAGCATTGTTGTGATATCTGTCCTTTTCACTTGTTCACATTTTGCAATACACTGATTTACTTGTAGGTGACACCTTTTCTTTCACAAATGCTGTAAATCAGAGAGTGTCATGGTTCATCAATGATCCATCTCCTAATTGAATTATCAAGATAAAATGCCACTATAGAAACGAAAAAAGAAGGAATCTGAGGATACTAGCAGATAAGACATTGCATTCTTTTCCCTTTGCACTTTATTTACACACAGATTTAGCCACACAGTTGCACACTTTTGTGCCATTCCTGGAACCAGATTCTGTTCAAATGAGAGCCCATGCCTAGCTATCATGATACCAAAACAAGTGTTCAAGCCAGTGATGTCAAATGAAAGCTAGACTGGTGTGTCACAGCGAGGTTTCAACTATTTTTGTCCAAAGACATGCTCAAGCATCCGGATGAGTCTTCGATATTCAGTGATATTTTGCCAAGATATTTCAATATCAAACAAGCAGCAGATGACTTGAGCATTAGCCAAGCAAACTGTAGAATCGAACAGAGTCAGCATGTTGAATAGTTTTCTCTCATGTTTTTTTAGCATCAACTCAACAAGTCTCCCCTGCACGGGCTCAGTTCAGAAAAACTGACCAACAAGGTAAACATCAGTCAGAAGTGGGATTCGAACCCACGCCTCCAGAGGAGACTGCGACCTGAACGCAGCGCCTTAGACCGCTCGGCCATCCTGACAGCCAGGTGTTGATGCCTCTTGCCTTGGTGACCATTGTCTAGGTCATATGTTGAACACGCAAATGTAGAAGACGTATTTCGTTCGCGGTTTAATTATCTATGCGGATGACTTTAAATAGTTCTGCTGCAGTGTTAAAGAGCTGTGTTCTGACGGAACAATCTGTGGGGAATTTGTAAGACACTAAGATCACTAATGTAGTAGGCATGATTTTAACATGGCGCAGGGAGACACCAACGGATATTAGGTCCGTCACCTTATCCTCTCAGCCTTGATTATGGAAGGTTTTCCATGACCCCTGCACATTCATCCTTGAGTCAACTGGTGCTTGCCTGCATTAAAAGGAATCCAATGGGAATCTTTCTGTTTGGTGCACAAAGTTGGCAGGTCATTCGAATCCAGCATTTGTCCTTTTCACCCATGTTCTCATCACATGCAGATAGTGAAGTAATAGGATTTGGAAATAGGTTTTTACTTTTCCCCACTCTGAAGTGATACTCATCCTTATGTGTGATCCCAATCTATGTCCACCTCTCTGCTAATCACATGCAAGCACAACTTTCTTACCCCTATTCCCAATGAAACGGGGCTCATATAAAATTATGTGGCATTTATTAAATGTATGATTAAAAATGACTTTGGCCTAACTGTCCATAGGCTTGCTAAAAAGGTGCATATAGGAAGATGTTGAACACAGAATTCTGATACCTCAATGGTATTATGTCTTCAGATTGCCATTGAGGAATGTGACTGAGGTATTAAAAAGGTTACAGTTAGCAGAGGATGGTTTCGATCCATCGACCTCTGGGTTATGGGCCCAGCACGCTTCCGCTGCGCCACTCTGCTCACAGCGAGCAACCAAGACGGGACTCACATCTTGTGGCAAAGAGTGGCTCGGATCTACTCTTCTAGCTTCCAAACGGTGCTGGGAAACCCAGTGGGGTTCTTGTCGATATCAGATGAAGTTTTAATTGAATTTGAATTACAATGTAAAGGATTCAGTCAGAGACCATGCTCAGCTATCATGATAACAAAACAAGTGTTCAAGCCAGTGATCTCAAATGAAACCTAGACTTTTGTTTTGGTGACCATGTGTAGGCCAAATAATGAACGCTCAAAAGTCGTGGATGTATTTTGTTGGCGTTTTAATTATCTACGGGGTTGACTGCAAACCGTGCTGCTGCAGTGTTAAGGAGCTGTGTTCCAGCATTTCTTCTCCTCAACCATGTACTGACCACATGCAGATCTTAAAGTGAAAGGATTTTGAAATAGGTTTTACTTTTCTTCACTCTGAAGCGATACTCATCCTTATCTGTGATCTTAATCGATGTCCACCTCTCTGCTAATCACATTTAAGCACTACATTCTTACACTTATTCCCAATGAAAGGTGGCTCATATAAAATTGTGACATTTATTGAATGTATGATTAAAAATGACTCTGGCCTAAGTGTTCTTAGGCCAGCTAAAAATTTGCATATAGGAAGATATTGCACACAAAAATCTGATACCTTCATGGCATTATGTGTTCAGATTGCCATGAAGGAATCCTTGATCACGATTTCCTAGTAGAGCTTTTTCTTAATCTGCAAAATTGTCCGAACCAATATGAAATAAAATGGTAGGATTATTATTATTTTTTTTTGTATATTCAAAAGGTCCAAATGACACATACTAAGCTTATTTTCAGAAAACATTAAAAGACTGGATTATGCAGAGCAGTGTACAGTGTAAAGCCATACACCGATTTGCTTTTATGTGACACTTTTTCTTTTACAAAGGCTGTACATGAGAAAGTGTCGAGGTTCATGGCGAATAATGCTCTTCACACCTTGGGAGACAATGTTCCACCTCCTAATTAAATTATCAAGATAACATGCCACTGTAGAAAAGGGAAAAAAAATGGACTCTGAGGATGCTAGCAGGAAGGACGTTTAAATTTTTTTTCTTTCACGAGCCAAAGGGGTCCTTGGGCGACAGGTAGCTTGGCCAAGTATCTATTTATAAACCTTGGCCCATCTCATAACACACTGCACCTCCCTTTTGTGCGCGATAAAATAAAAGCCCCTCGTTTCTTCAGCAGTGCCGTCAGTCATCTTTATCGGACGAGGTGGCCGAGAGGTTAAGGCGATGGACTGCTAATCCATTGTGCTTTGCATGCGTGGGTTCGAGTCCCTCTCCTTGAACTGCCACCTTAACGTGGTGGAGGGGTTTGAGTACTCGAATGACCCTAGGAGCTATGTTGTCCGGGGCTATATGCCCCTGGTAGGGTCTCCCAAGGCAAACAGGTCCTGGGCGACGGGTCAGACTAAGAGCGGTTCAAAACCCCTTATGAGAGATACTACATCAGGGACCGTGACGTCGCCCGGTATGGCGCAGCCGGGGCCCCACCCTGGAGCCAGGCCCGGGGTTGGGGCTCGTATGCGAGCGCCTGGTGGCCGGGCCTTCCCCCACAGGGTCCGGCCGGGCTCAGCCCGAAGGAGCGACGTGGGGCCGCCTTCCAGTGGGCTCACCACCTGCAGGAGGGACCGTAAGGGGCCGGTGCTAAGAGGATCGGGCAGCAGTCGAAGGTGGAGGCCTCGACAACCCGATCCCTGGACACGGAAGCTAGCTCTAGGGACGTGGAATGTCACCTCGCTGGCGGGGAAGGAGCCTGAGATTGTGCGTGAGGTTGAGAGGTTCCGACTAGAGATAGTCGGGATCACCTCTACGCACGGCCTGGGCTCTGGAACCACACTCCTCGAGAGAGGATGGACTCTTTACAACTCTGGAGCTGCCCATGGTGAAAGGCGTCGGGCTGGTGTGGGTTTGCTTATAGCCCCCCAGCTCAGCCGCCATGTGTTGGAGTTTACCCCAGTGAACGAGAGGGTCGTTTCCCTGCGCCTACGGGTCGGGGATAGGTCTCTCACTGTCGTGTGTGCCTACGGGCCAAACGGCAGTATAGAGTACCCGGCCTTCTTGGGGTCTCTGGGAGGGGTGCTGGACAGTGCTCCGACTGGGGACTCCGTCGTTCTACTTGGAGACTTCAATGCACACGTGGGCAGCGACAGTGACACCTGGAGGGGCGTGATTGGGAGGAACGGCCCCCCTGATCTGAACCCGAGCGGTGTTCAGTTATTGGACTTCTGTGCTAGTTACAGTTTGTCCATAACGAACACCATGTTCAAGCATAAGGGTGTCCATCAGTACACGTGGCACCAGGACACCCTAGGCCGCAGGTCGATGATCGACTTTGTGGTCGTTTCATCTGACCTGCGGCCGTATGTCTTGGACACTCGGGTAAAGAGAGGGGCGGAGCTGTCAACTGATCACCACCTGGTGGTGAGTTGGATCCGATGGCGGGGGAGGAAGCTGGACAGACTCGGCAGACCCAAGCGTACTGTGAGGGTCTGCTGGGAACGTTTGGCCGAGAGATCTTCAACTCCCACCTCCGGCGGAGCTTTGACCAGATCCCGAGGGAGGCCGGAGATATTGAGTCCGAGTGGACCATGTTCTCCACCTCCATTGTCGAAGCGGCCGCTCGGAGCTGTGGCAGTAAGGTCTCCGGTGCCTGTCGAGGCGGCAATCCCCGAACCCGGTGGTGGAAACCGGAAGTAAGGGATGCCGTCAAGCTGAAGAAGGAGTCCTACCTGGCCTGGTTGGCTTGTGGGACTCCTGAGGCAGCTGACGGGTACCGGCAGGCCAAGCGAACTGCAGCCCGGGTGGTTATCGAGGCAAAAACTCGGGCCTGGGAGGAGCTCGGTGAGGCCATGGAGAAGGACTATCGGCTGGCCTCGAAGAGATTCTGGCAAACCGTCCGGCGCCTCAGGAGGGGAAAGCAGTGCCCCACCAATGCTGTTTACAGTAGAGGTGGGGAGCTGTTGACCTCAACTGGGGATGTCGTTGGACGGTGGAAGGAATACTTCGAGGATCTCCTCAATCCCGCCGTCACATCTTCCATTGAGGAAGCAGAGGCTGAGGGCTCAGAGGCGGACTCGTCCATCACCCAAGCTGAAGTCACCGAGGTAGTAAAGAAACTCCTCGGTGGCAGGGCACCGGGGGTGGATGAGATCCGCCCTGAGTACCTCAAGTCTCTGGATGTTGTGGGGCTGTCTTGGCTGACACGCCTCTGCAGCATCGCGTGGCGGTCGGGGACAGTGCCTCTGGAATGGCAGACCGGGGTGGTGGTCCCTCTTTTTAAGAAGGGGGACCGGAGGGTGTGTTCCAACTATAGGGGGATCACACTTCTCAGCCTACCTGGGAAAGTCTATGCCAGGGTACTGGAGAGGAGAATACGGCCGATAGTAGAACCTCGGATTCAGGAGGAACAATGTGGTTTTCGTCCAGGCCGTGGAACACTGGACCAGCTCTATACCCTCTACAGGGTGCTGGAGGGTTCATGGGAGTTTGCCCAACCAGTCCACATGTGCTTTGTGGATTTGGAAAAGGCATTCGACTGTGTCCCTCGCGGCGGCCTGTGGAGGGTGCTCCGGGAGTATGGGGTCGGGGGCCCTTTACTAAGGGCTGTCCGGTCCCTGTATGACCGAAGCAGGAGCTTGGTTCGCATTGCCGGCAGTAAGTCAGACTTGTTCCCGGTGCATGTTGGACTCCGGCAGGGCTGCCCTTTGTCACCGGTTCTGTTCATAATTTTTATGGACAGAATTTCTAGGCGCAGCCAGGGGTCGGAGGGTGTCCGGTTTGGTGACGACACGATTTCGTCTTTGCTCTTTGCAGATGATGTTGTCGTGTTGGCTTCATCAGACCAGGACCTTCAGCATGCACTGGGACGGTTTGCAGCCGAGTGTGAAGCGGCTGGGATGAGAATCAGCACCTCCAAATCCGAGGCCATGGTCCTCAGTCGGAAAAGGGTGGCTTGCCCACTTCAGGTTGGTGGGGAGTTCCTGCCGCAAGTGGAGGAGTTTAAGTATCTTGGGGTTTTGTTCACGAGTGAGGGAAGGGTGGAACGGGAGATTGACAGACGGATCGGTGCAGCTTCTGCAGTAATGCGGTCGATGTACCGGTCTGTCGTGGTGAAGAAGGAGCTGAGCCGCAAGGCGAAACTTTCGATTTACCGGTCAATCTACGTTCCTACTCTCACCTATGGTCATGAGCTCTGGGTCATGACCGAAAGGACAAGATCCCGGATACAGGCGGCCGAAATGTGCTTCCTCCGCAGGGTGGCTGGGCGATCCCTTAGAGATAGGGTGAGAAGCTTAGTCACTCGGGAGGAGCTCGGAGTAGATCCGCTGCTCCTCCACATCGAGAGGGGTCAGCTGAGGTGGCTCGGGCATCTGTTCCGGATGCCTCCTGGACGCCTTCCTGGGAAGGTGTTCCGGGCGCGTCCCACTGGGAGGAGACCCCGGGGAAGACCTAGGACACGCTGGAGAGACTATGTCTCCCGGCTGGCCTGGGAACGCCTTGGTGTCCCCCCGGAAGAGCTGGAAGAAGTGTCTAGGGAGAGGGAAGTCTGGGCATCTTTGCTTAGACTGCTGCCCCCGCGACCCGGCATCGGATAAGCGGGAGAAGATGGATGGATGGATGGATGGATGGGTTAGAGTCCCATCCTCGTCGCAAGGCTGTATCTTAGTGTCAGATTTGCAACAACTTCTGGCTCTTTTGCTATTTCTATCACAAGACTTCAGGATATAATGCTACTCAGTAAAGCCATACTTGACTGTTAAGAGGAATTTCTGAAACTGTGAGGTTTGCCTAAGCATTGCGACTTCTTGCCTCCAAAGGCTTCCCTAGGGATTGTGGCCCCCGTCTTTCTTGCTGTCCACGTACATGCCTCCAGTGGCCTCAAGAGGCCACCTGAGACAACAAACCAAAATTTACCATTGGCAGAAGACGCAAGTGTGCCGTTACCTTTAGAGGAATTTCCGAAGCTGTTTTTGTTGCTGTCTATTTTGCAAAGGTTGTCTGTTTCCATGATGGATCGTCGCAGCTGTGGCAAAACAACAGTGGCAAAAAAAACTTGCGTCTGAATCCTGTTATTATATGTGCATGATTGTTGACAATCAGAGGGCAATGCAATGGACGACCAATTCTGCACAGCCTGTTGTGTGTTTTTGTATCACTTTGATCTCGAGCAAAAGTCTTTTGTTAAGCGTGTTTCGTGCATGCCGCTGACGTTATGGCCGGCTGCGACCGCATCTCCTCCACAAGCTGGCGGTCTCATCTCCCGGCTTTCCTACCGGTAGTGTGGCCGAGCGGTCTAAGGCGCTGGATTAAGGCTCCAGTCTCTTTGGAGGCGTGGGTTCGAATCCCACCGCTGCCACTCTATAATTTTGGTCAAATGCAGTAGATCTCCTTCCGTTAATACTGCAGATGTTGATCAGCGGGTCCAAAGCCTAGATCCGTCGAGATCCAGGGTCACTGTAAATGCTAGTCAAAAAGTGCTCGTTTTAGCTCTATGTTAAACAGTCTCACGAGCTCTTGTCAAATAGAATACAAAGGTTATCCTGCACTGCACACAGTTTTTCTTTCAGTTTGTCAAGTTTAGCCTTTTTTGGTCAAAAAGTAATGATTTGTATTTATTCCTCCGTACAACCAGATAGGTCCAAAACAAACATATTAAGCTTATTTTCAGAAAACAATAAAGGACTGGATTATGCAGATCAGTGTACTCTGTACAGCATTGTTGTGATATCTGTCCTTTTCACTTGTTCACATTTTGCAATACACTGATTTACTTGTAGGTGACACCTTTTCTTTCACAAATGCTGTAAATCAGAGAGTGTCATGGTTCATCAATGATCCATCTCCTAATTGAATTATCAAGATAAAATGCCACTATAGAAACGAAAAAAGAAGGAATCTGAGGATACTAGCAGATAAGACATTGCATTCTTTTCCCTTTGCACTTTATTTACACACAGATTTAGCCACACAGTTGCACACTTTTGTGCCATTCCTGGAACCAGATTCTGTTCAAATGAGAGCCCATGCCTAGCTATCATGATACCAAAACAAGTGTTCAAGCCAGTGATGTCAAATGAAAGCTAGACTGGTGTGTCACAGCGAGGTTTCAACTATTTTTGTCCAAAGACATGCTCAAGCATCCGGATGAGTCTTCGATATTCAGTGAAATTTTGCCAAGATATTTCAATAATAAACAAGCAGCAGATGACTTGAGCATTAGCCAAGCAAACTGTAGAATCGAACAGAGTCAGCATGTTGAATAGTTTTCTCTCATGTTTTTTTAGCATCAACTCAACAAGTCTCCCCTGCACGGGCTCAGTTCAGAAAAACTGACCAACAAGGTAAACATCTGTCAGAAGTGGGATTCGAACCCACGCCTCCAGAGGAGACTGCGACCTGAACGCAGCACCTTAGACCGCTCGGCCATCCTGACAGCCAGGGGTTGATGCCTCTTGCCTTGGTGACCATTGTCTAGGTCATATGTTGAACACGCAAATGTAGAAGACGTTTTTCGTTCGCGGTTTAATTATCTATGCGGATGACTTTAAATAGTTCTGCTGCAGTGTTAAAGAGCTGTGTTCTGACGGAACAATCTGTGGGGAATTTGTAAGACACTAAGATCACTAATGTAGTAGGCATGATTTTAACATGGCGCAGGGAGACACCAACGGATATTAGGTCCGTCACCTTATCCTCTCAGCCTTGATTATGGAAGGTTTTCCATGACCCCTGCACATTCATCCTTGAGTCAACTGGTGCTTGCCTGCATTAAAAGGAATCCAATGGGAATCTTTCTGTTTGGTGCACAAAGTTGGCAGGTCATTCGAATCCAGCATTTGTCCTTTTCAACCCATGTTCTCATCACATGCAGATAGTGAAGTAATAGGATTTGGAAATAGGTTTTTACTTTTCCCACTCTGAAGTGATACTCGTCCTTATGTGTGATCCCAATCTATGTCCACCTCTCTGCTAATCACATGCGAGCACAACTTTCTTACCCCTATTCCCAATGAAACGGGGCTCATATAAAATTATGTGGCATTTATTAAATGTATGATTAAAAATGACTTTGGCCTAACTGTCCATAGGCTAGCTAAAAAAGGTGCATATAGGAAGATGTTGAACACAGAATTCTGATACCTCAATGGTATTATGTCTTCAGATTGCCATTGAGGAATGTGACTGAGGTATTAAAAAGGTTACAGTTAGCAGAGGATGGTTTCGATCCATCGACCTCTGGGTTATGGGCCCAGCACGCTTCCGCTGCGCCACTCTGCTCACAGCGAGTAACCAAGACGGGACTCACATCTTGTGGCAAAGAGTGGCTCGGATCTACTCTTCTAGCTTCCAAACGGTGCTGGGAAACCCAGTGGGGTTCTTGTCGATATCAGATGAAGTTTTAATTGAATTTGAATTACAATGTAAAGGATTCAGTCAGAGACCATGCTCAGCTATCATGATAACAAAACAAGTGTTCAAGCCAGTGATCTCAAATGAAACCTAGACTTTTGTTTTGGTGACCATGTGTAGGCCAAATAATGAACGCTCAAAAGTCGTGGATGTATTTTGTTGGCGTTTTAATTATCTACGGGGTTGACTGCAAACCGTGCTGCTGCAGTGTTAAGGAGCTGTGTTCCAGCATTTCTTCTCCTCAACCATGTACTGACCACATGCAGATCTTGAAGTGAAAGGATTTTGAAATAGGTTTTACTTTTCTTCACTCTGAAGCGATACTCATCCTTATCTGTGATCTTAATCGATGTCCACCTCTCTGCTAATCACATTTAAGCACTACATTCTTACACTTATTCCCAATGAAAGGTGGCTCATATAAAATTGTGACATTTATTAAATGTATGATTAAAAATGACTCTGGCCTAAGTGTTCTTAGGCCAGCTAAAAATTTGCATATAGGAAGATATTGCACACAAAAATCTGATACCTTCATGGCATTATGTGTTCAGATTGCCATGAAGGAATCCTTGATCACAATTTCCTAGTAGAGCTTTTTCTTAATCTGCAAAATTGTCCGAACCAATATGAAATAAAATGGTAGGATTATTATTTTTTTTTTTTGTATATTCAAAAGGTCCAAATGACACATACTAAGCTTATTTTCAGAAAACATTAAAAGACTGGATTATGCAGAGCAGTGTACAGTGTAAAGCCATACACCGATTTGCTTTTATGTAACACTTTTTCTTTTACAAAGGCTGTACATGAGAAAGTGTCGAGGTTCATGGCGAATAATGCTCTTCACACCTTGGGAGACAATGTTCCACCTCCTAATTAAATTATCAAGATAACATGCCACTGTAGAAAAGGGAAAAAAAATGGACTCTGAGGATGCTAGCAGGAAGGACGTTTACATTTTTTTTCTTTCACGAGCCAAAGGGGTCCTTGGGCGACAGGTAGCTTGGCCAAGTATCTATTTATAAACCTTGGCCCATCTCATAACACACTGCACCTCCCTTTTGTGCGCGATAAAATAAAAGCCCCTCGTTTCTTCAGCAGTGCCGTCAGTCATCTTTATCAGACGAGGTGGCCGAGAGGTTAAGGCGATGGACTGCTAATCCATTGTGCTTTGCATGCGTGGGTTCGAGTCCCTCTCCTTGAACTGCCACCTTAACGTGGTGGAGGGGTTTGAGTACTCGAATGACCCTAGGAGCTATGTTGTCCGGGGCTATATGCCCCTGGTAGGGTCTCCCAAGGCAAACAGGTCCTGGGCGACGGGTCAGACTAAGAGCGGTTCAAAACCCCTTATGAGAGATACTACATCAGGGACCGTGACGTCGCCCGGTATGGCGCAGCCGGGGCCCCACCCTGGAGCCAGGCCCGGGGTTGGGGCTCGTATGCGAGCGCCTGGTGGCCGGGCCTTCCCCCACAGGGTCCGGCCGGGCTCAGCCCGAAGGAGCGACGTGGGGCCGCCTTCCAGTGGGCTCACCACCTGCAGGAGGGACCGTAAGGGGCCGGTGCTAAGAGGATCGGGCAGCAGTCGAAGGTGGAGGCCTCGACAACCCGATCCCTGGACACGGAAGCTAGCTCTAGGGACGTGGAATGTCACCTCGCTGGCGGGGAAGGAGCCTGAGATTGTGCGTGAGGTTGAGAGGTTCCGACTAGAGATAGTCGGGATCACCTCTACGCACGGCCTGGGCTCTGGAACCACACTCCTCGAGAGAGGATGGACTCTTTACAACTCTGGAGCTGCCCATGGTGAAAGGCGTCGGGCTGGTGTGGGTTTGCTTATAGCCCCCCAGCTCAGCCGCCATGTGTTGGAGTTTACCCCAGTGAACGAGAGGGTCGTTTCCCTGCGCCTACGGGTCGGGGATAGGTCTCTCACTGTCGTGTGTGCCTACGGGCCAAACGGCAGTATAGAGTACCCGGCCTTCTTGGGGTCTCTGGGAGGGGTGCTGGACAGTGCTCCGACTGGGGACTCCGTCGTTCTACTAGGAGACTTCAATGCACACGTGGGCAGCGACAGTGACACCTGGAGGGGCGTGATTGGGAGGAACGGCCCCCCTGATCTGAACCCGAGCGGTGTTCAGTTATTGGACTTCTGTGCTAGTTACAGTTTGTCCATAACGAACACCATGTTCAAGCATAAGGGTGTCCATCAGTACACGTGGCACCAGGACACCCTAGGCCGCAGGTCGATGATCGACTTTGTGGTCGTTTCATCTGACCTGCGGCCGTATGTCTTGGACACTCGGGTAAAGAGAGGGGCGGAGCTGTCAACTGATCACCACCTGGTGGTGAGTTGGATCCGATGGCGGGGGAGGAAGCTGGACAGACTCGGCAGACCCAAGCGTACTGTGAGGGTCTGCTGGGAACGTTTGGCCGAGAGATCTTCAACTCCCACCTCCGGCGGAGCTTTGACCAGATCCCGAGGGAGGCCGGAGATATTGAGTCCGAGTGGACCATGTTCTCCACCTCCATTGTCGAAGCGGCCGCTCGGAGCTGTGGCAGTAAGGTCTCCGGTGCCTGTCGAGGCGGCAATCCCCGAACCCGGTGGTGGAAACCGGAAGTAAGGGATGCCGTCAAGCTGAAGAAGGAGTCCTACCTGGCCTGGTTGGCTTGTGGGACTCCTGAGGCAGCTGACGGGTACCGGCAGGCCAAGCGAACTGCAGCCCGGGTGGTTATCGAGGCAAAAACTCGGGCCTGGGAGGAGCTCGGTGAGGCCATGGAGAAGGACTATCGGCTGGCCTCGAAGAGATTCTGGCAAACCGTCCGGCGCCTCAGGAGGGGAAAGCAGTGCCCCACCAATGCTGTTTACAGTAGAGGTGGGGAGCTGTTGACCTCAACTGGGGATGTCGTTGGACGGTGGAAGGAATACTTCGAGGATCTCCTCAATCCCGCCGTCACATCTTCCATTGAGGAAGCAGAGGCTGAGGGCTCAGAGGCGGACTCGTCCATCACCCAAGCTGAAGTCACCGAGGTAGTAAAGAAACTCCTCGGTGGCAGGGCACCGGGGGTGGATGAGATCCGCCCTGAGTACCTCAAGTCTCTGGATGTTGTGGGGCTGTCTTGGCTGACACGCCTCTGCAGCATCGCGTGGCGGTCGGGGACAGTGCCTCTGGAATGGCAGACCGGGGTGGTGGTCCCTCTTTTTAAGAAGGGGGACCGGAGGGTGTGTTCCAACTATAGGGGGATCACACTTCTCAGCCTACCTGGGAAAGTCTATGCCAGGGTACTGGAGAGGAGAATACGGCCGATAGTAGAACCTCGGATTCAGGAGGAACAATGTGGTTTTCGTCCAGGCCGTGGAACACTGGACCAGCTCTATACCCTCTACAGGGTGCTGGAGGGTTCATGGGAGTTTGCCCAACCAGTCCACATGTGCTTTGTGGATTTGGAAAAGGCATTCGACTGTGTCCCTCGCGGCGGCCTGTGGAGGGTGCTCCGGGAGTATGGGGTCGGGGGCCCTTTACTAAGGGCTGTCCGGTCCCTGTATGACCGAAGCAGGAGCTTGGTTCGCATTGCCGGCAGTAAGTCAGACTTGTTCCCGGTGCATGTTGGACTCCGGCAGGGCTGCCCTTTGTCACCGGTTCTGTTCATAATTTTTATGGACAGAATTTCTAGGCGCAGCCAGGGGTCGGAGGGTGTCCGGTTTGGTGACGACACGATTTCGTCTTTGCTCTTTGCAGATGATGTTGTCGTGTTGGCTTCATCAGACCAGGACCTTCAGCATGCACTGGGACGGTTTGCAGCCGAGTGTGAAGCGGCTGGGATGAGAATCAGCACCTCCAAATCCGAGGCCATGGTCCTCAGTCGGAAAAGGGTGGCTTGCCCACTTCAGGTTGGTGGGGAGTTCCTGCCGCAAGTGGAGGAGTTTAAGTATCTTGGGGTTTTGTTCACGAGTGAGGGAAGGGTGGAACGGGAGATTGACAGACGGATCGGTGCAGCTTCTGCAGTAATGCGGTCGATGTACCGGTCTGTCGTGGTGAAGAAGGAGCTGAGCCGCAAGGCGAAACTTTCGATTTACCGGTCAATCTACGTTCCTACTCTCACCTATGGTCATGAGCTCTGGGTCATGACCGAAAGGACAAGATCCCGGATACAGGCGGCCGAAATGTGCTTCCTCCGCAGGGTGGCTGGGCGATCCCTTAGAGATAGGGTGAGAAGCTTAGTCACTCGGGAGGAGCTCGGAGTAGATCCGCTGCTCCTCCACATCGAGAGGGGTCAGCTGAGGTGGCTCGGGCATCTGTTCCGGATGCCTCCTGGACGCCTTCCTGGGAAGGTGTTCCGGGCGCGTCCCACTGGGAGGAGACCCCGGGGAAGACCTAGGACACGCTGGAGAGACTATGTCTCCCGGCTGGCCTGGGAACGCCTTGGTGTCCCCCCGGAAGAGCTGGAAGAAGTGTCTAGGGAGAGGGAAGTCTGGGCATCTTTGCTTAGACTGCTGCCCCCGCGACCCGGCATCGGATAAGCGGGAGAAGATGGATGGATGGATGGATGGATGGGTTCGAGTCCCATCCTCGTCGCAAGGCTGTATCTTAGTGTCAGATTTGCAACAACTTCTGGCTCTTTTGCTATTTCTATCACAAGACTTCAGGATATAATGCTACTCAGTAAAGCCATACTTGACTGTTAAGAGGAATTTCTGAAACTGTGAGGTTTGCCTAAGCATTGCGACTTCTTGCCTCCAAAGGCTTCCCTAGGGATTGTGGCCCCCGTCTTTCTTGCTGTCCACGTACATGCCTCCAGTGGCCTCAAGAGGCCACCTGAGACAACAAACCAAAATTTACCATTGGCAGAAGACGCAAGTGTGCCGTTACCTTTAGAGGAATTTCCGAAGCTGTTTTTGTTGCTGTCTATTTTGCAAAGGTTGTCTGTTTCCATGATGGATCGTCGCAGCTGTGGCAAAACAACAGTGGCAAAAAAAACTTGCGTCTGAATCCTGTTATTATATGTGGATGATTGTTGACAATCAGAGGGCAATGCAATGGACGACCAATTCTGCACAGCCTGTTGTGTGTTTTTGTATCACTTTGATCTCGAGCAAAAGTCTTTTGTTAAGCGTGTTTCGTGCATGCCGCTGACGTTATGGCCGGCTGCGACCGCATCTCCTCCACAAGCTGGCGGTCTCATCTCCCGGCTTTCCTACCGGTAGTGTGGCCGAGCGGTCTAAGGCGCTGGATTAAGGCTCCAGTCTCTTTGGAGGCGTGGGTTCGAATCCCACCGCTGCCACTCTATAATTTTGGTCAAATGCAGTAGATCTCCTTCCGTTAATACTGCAGATGTTGATCAGCGGGTCCAAAGCCTAGATCCGTCGAGATCCAGGGTCGCTGTAAATGCTAGTCAAAAAGTGCTCGTTTTAGCTCTATGTTAAACAGTCTCACGAGCTCTTGTCAAATAGAATACAAAGGTTATCCTGCACTGCACACAGTTTTTCTTTCAGTTTGTCAAGTTTAGCCTTTTTTGGTCAAAAAGTAATGATTTGTATTTATTCCTCCGTACAACCAAATAGGTCCAAAACACACATATTAAGCTTATTTTCAGAAAACAATAAAGGACTGGATTATGCAGATCAGTGTACTCTGTACAGCATTGTTGTGATATCTGTCCTTTTCACTTGTTCACATTTTGCAATACACTGATTTACTTGTAGGTGACACCTTTTCTTTCACAAATGCTGTAAATCAGAGAGTGTCATGGTTCATCAATGATCCATCTCCTAATTGAATTATCAAGATAAAATGCCACTATAGAAACGAAAAAAGAAGGAATCTGAGGATACTAGCAGATAAGACATTGCATTCTTTTCCCTTTGCACTTTATTTACACACAGATTTAGCCACACAGTTGCACACTTTTGTGCCATTCCTGGAACCAGATTCTGTTCAAATGAGAGCCCATGCCTAGCTATCATGATACCAAAACAAGTGTTCAAGCCAGTGATGTCAAATGAAAGCTAGACTGGTGTGTCACAGCGAGGTTTCAACTATTTTTGTCCAAAGACATGCTCAAGCATCCGGATGAGTCTTCGATATTCAGTGATATTTTGCCAAGATATTTCAATATCAAACAAGCAGCAGATGACTTGAGCATTAGCCAAGCAAACTGTAGAATCGAACAGAGTCAGCATGTTGAATAGTTTTCTCTCATGTTTTTTTAGCATCAACTCAACAAGTCTCCCCTGCACGGGCTCAGTTCAGAAAAACTGACCAACAAGGTAAACATCAGTCAGAAGTGGGATTCGAACCCACGCCTCCAGAGGAGACTGCGACCTGAACGCAGCGCCTTAGACCGCTCGGCCATCCTGACAGCCAGGTGTTGATGCCTCTTGCCTTGGTGACCATTGTCTAGGTCATATGTTGAACACGCAAATGTAGAAGACGTATTTCGTTCGCGGTTTAATTATCTATGCGGATGACTTTAAATAGTTCTGCTGCAGTGTTAAAGAGCTGTGTTCTGACGGAACAATCTGTGGGGAATTTGTAAGACACTAAGATCACTAATGTAGTAGGCATGATTTTAACATGGCGCAGGGAGACACCAACGGATATTAGGTCCGTCACCTTATCCTCTCAGCCTTGATTATGGAAGGTTTTCCATGACCCCTGCACATTCATCCTTGAGTCAACTGGTGCTTGCCTGCATTAAAAGGAATCCAATGGGAATCTTTCTGTTTGGTGCACAAAGTTGGCAGGTCATTCGAATCCAGCATTTGTCCTTTTCACCCATGTTCTCATCACATGCAGATAGTGAAGTAATAGGATTTGGAAATAGGTTTTTACTTTTCCCCACTCTGAAGTGATACTCATCCTTATGTGTGATCCCAATCTATGTCCACCTCTCTGCTAATCACATGCAAGCACAACTTTCTTACCCCTATTCCCAATGAAACGGGGCTCATATAAAATTATGTGGCATTTATTAAATGTATGATTAAAAATGACTTTGGCCTAACTGTCCATAGGCTTGCTAAAAAGGTGCATATAGGAAGATGTTGAACACAGAATTCTGATACCTCAATGGTATTATGTCTTCAGATTGCCATTGAGGAATGTGACTGAGGTATTAAAAAGGTTACAGTTAGCAGAGGATGGTTTCGATCCATCGACCTCTGGGTTATGGGCCCAGCACGCTTCCGCTGCGCCACTCTGCTCACAGCGAGCAACCAAGACGGGACTCACATCTTGTGGCAAAGAGTGGCTCGGATCTACTCTTCTAGCTTCCAAACGGTGCTGGGAAACCCAGTGGGGTTCTTGTCGATATCAGATGAAGTTTTAATTGAATTTAAATTACAATGTAAAGGATTCAGTCAGAGACCATGCTCAGCTATCATGATAACAAAACAAGTGTTCAAGCCAGTGATCTCAAATGAAACCTAGACTTTTGTTTTGGTGACCATGTGTAGGCCAAATAATGAACGCTCAAAAGTCGTGGATGTATTTTGTTGGCGTTTTAATTATCTACGGGGTTGACTGCAAACCGTGCTGCTGCAGTGTTAAGGAGCTGTGTTCCAGCATTTCTTCTCCTCAACCATGTACTGACCACATGCAGATCTTGAAGTGAAAGGATTTTGAAATAGGTTTTACTTTTCTTCACTCTGAAGCGATACTTATCCTTATCTGTGATCTTAATCGATGTCCACCTCTCTGCTAATCACATTTAAGCACTACATTCTTACACTTATTCCCAATGAAAGGTGGCTCATATAAAATTGTGACATTTATTGAATGTATGATTAAAAATGACTCTGGCCTAAGTATTCTTAGGCCAGCTAAAAATTTGCATATAGGAAGATATTGCACACAAAAATCTGATACCTTCATGGCATTATGTGTTCAGATTGCCATGAAGGAATCCTTGATCACGATTTCCTAGTAGAGCTTTTTCTTAATCTGCAAAATTGTCCGAACCAATATGAAATAAAATGGTAGGATTATTATTATTTTTTTTTGTATATTCAAAAGGTCCAAATGACACATACTAAGCTTATTTTCAGAAAACATTAAAAGACTGGATTATGCAGAGCAGTGTACAGTGTAAAGCCATACACCGATTTGCTTTTATGTGACACTTTTTCTTTTACAAAGGCTGTACATGAGAAAGTGTCGAGGTTCATGGCGAATAATGCTCTTCACACCTTGGGAGACAATGTTCCACCTCCTAATTAAATTATCAAGATAACATGCCACTGTAGAAAAGGGAAAAAAAATGGACTCTGAGGATGCTAGCAGGAAGGACGTTTAAATTTTTTTTCTTTCACGAGCCAAAGGGGTCCTTGGGCGACAGGTAGCTTGGCCAAGTATCTATTTATAAACCTTGGCCCATCTCATAACACACTGCACCTCCCTTTTGTGCGCGATAAAATAAAAGCCCCTCGTTTCTTCAGCAGTGCCGTCAGTCATCTTTATCGGACGAGGTGGCCGAGAGGTTAAGGCGATGGACTGCTAATCCATTGTGCTTTGCATGCGTGGGTTCGAGTCCCTCTCCTTGAACTGCCACCTTAACGTGGTGGAGGGGTTTGAGTACTCGAATGACCCTAGGAGCTATGTTGTCCGGGGCTATATGCCCCTGGTAGGGTCTCCCAAGGCAAACAGGTCCTGGGCGACGGGTCAGACTAAGAGCGGTTCAAAACCCCTTATGAGAGATACTACATCAGGGACCGTGACGTCGCCCGGTATGGCGCAGCCGGGGCCCCACCCTGGAGCCAGGCCCGGGGTTGGGGCTCGTATGCGAGCGCCTGGTGGCCGGGCCTTCCCCCACAGGGTCCGGCCGGGCTCAGCCCGAAGGAGCGACGTGGGGCCGCCTTCCAGTGGGCTCACCACCTGCAGGAGGGACCGTAAGGGGCCGGTGCTAAGAGGATCGGGCAGCAGTCGAAGGTGGAGGCCTCGACAACCCGATCCCTGGACACGGAAGCTAGCTCTAGGGACGTGGAATGTCACCTCGCTGGCGGGGAAGGAGCCTGAGATTGTGCGTGAGGTTGAGAGGTTCCGACTAGAGATAGTCGGGATCACCTCTACGCACGGCCTGGGCTCTGGAACCACACTCCTCGAGAGAGGATGGACTCTTTACAACTCTGGAGCTGCCCATGGTGAAAGGCGTCGGGCTGGTGTGGGTTTGCTTATAGCCCCCCAGCTCAGCCGCCATGTGTTGGAGTTTACCCCAGTGAACGAGAGGGTCGTTTCCCTGCGCCTACGGGTCGGGGATAGGTCTCTCACTGTCGTGTGTGCCTACGGGCCAAACGGCAGTATAGAGTACCCGGCCTTCTTGGGGTCTCTGGGAGGGGTGCTGGACAGTGCTCCGACTGGGGACTCCGTCGTTCTACTTGGAGACTTCAATGCACACGTGGGCAGCGACAGTGACACCTGGAGGGGCGTGATTGGGAGGAACGGCCCCCCTGATCTGAACCCGAGCGGTGTTCAGTTATTGGACTTCTGTGCTAGTTACAGTTTGTCCATAACGAACACCATGTTCAAGCATAAGGGTGTCCATCAGTACACGTGGCACCAGGACACCCTAGGCCGCAGGTCGATGATCGACTTTGTGGTCGTTTCATCTGACCTGCGGCCGTATGTCTTGGACACTCGGGTAAAGAGAGGGGCGGAGCTGTCAACTGATCACCACCTGGTGGTGAGTTGGATCCGATGGCGGGGGAGGAAGCTGGACAGACTCGGCAGACCCAAGCGTACTGTGAGGGTCTGCTGGGAACGTTTGGCCGAGAGATCTTCAACTCCCACCTCCGGCGGAGCTTTGACCAGATCCCGAGGGAGGCCGGAGATATTGAGTCCGAGTGGACCATGTTCTCCACCTCCATTGTCGAAGCGGCCGCTCGGAGCTGTGGCAGTAAGGTCTCCGGTGCCTGTCGAGGCGGCAATCCCCGAACCCGGTGGTGGAAACCGGAAGTAAGGGATGCCGTCAAGCTGAAGAAGGAGTCCTACCTGGCCTGGTTGGCTTGTGGGACTCCTGAGGCAGCTGACGGGTACCGGCAGGCCAAGCGAACTGCAGCCCGGGTGGTTATCGAGGCAAAAACTCGGGCCTGGGAGGAGCTCGGTGAGGCCATGGAGAAGGACTATCGGCTGGCCTCGAAGAGATTCTGGCAAACCGTCCGGCGCCTCAGGAGGGGAAAGCAGTGCCCCACCAATGCTGTTTACAGTAGAGGTGGGGAGCTGTTGACCTCAACTGGGGATGTCGTTGGACGGTGGAAGGAATACTTCGAGGATCTCCTCAATCCCGCCGTCACATCTTCCATTGAGGAAGCAGAGGCTGAGGGCTCAGAGGCGGACTCGTCCATCACCCAAGCTGAAGTCACCGAGGTAGTAAAGAAACTCCTCGGTGGCAGGGCACCGGGGGTGGATGAGATCCGCCCTGAGTACCTCAAGTCTCTGGATGTTGTGGGGCTGTCTTGGCTGACACGCCTCTGCAGCATCGCGTGGCGGTCGGGGACAGTGCCTCTGGAATGGCAGACCGGGGTGGTGGTCCCTCTTTTTAAGAAGGGGGACCGGAGGGTGTGTTCCAACTATAGGGGGATCACACTTCTCAGCCTACCTGGGAAAGTCTATGCCAGGGTACTGGAGAGGAGAATACGGCCGATAGTAGAACCTCGGATTCAGGAGGAACAATGTGGTTTTCGTCCAGGCCGTGGAACACTGGACCAGCTCTATACCCTCTACAGGGTGCTGGAGGGTTCATGGGAGTTTGCCCAACCAGTCCACATGTGCTTTGTGGATTTGGAAAAGGCATTCGACTGTGTCCCTCGCGGCGGCCTGTGGAGGGTGCTCCGGGAGTATGGGGTCGGGGGCCCTTTACTAAGGGCTGTCCGGTCCCTGTATGACCGAAGCAGGAGCTTGGTTCGCATTGCCGGCAGTAAGTCAGACTTGTTCCCGGTGCATGTTGGACTCCGGCAGGGCTGCCCTTTGTCACCGGTTCTGTTCATAATTTTTATGGACAGAATTTCTAGGCGCAGCCAGGGGTCGGAGGGTGTCCGGTTTGGTGACGACACGATTTCGTCTTTGCTCTTTGCAGATGATGTTGTCGTGTTGGCTTCATCAGACCAGGACCTTCAGCATGCACTGGGACGGTTTGCAGCCGAGTGTGAAGCGGCTGGGATGAGAATCAGCACCTCCAAATCCGAGGCCATGGTCCTCAGTCGGAAAAGGGTGGCTTGCCCACTTCAGGTTGGTGGGGAGTTCCTGCCGCAAGTGGAGGAGTTTAAGTATCTTGGGGTTTTGTTCACGAGTGAGGGAAGGGTGGAACGGGAGATTGACAGACGGATCGGTGCAGCTTCTGCAGTAATGCGGTCGATGTACCGGTCTGTCGTGGTGAAGAAGGAGCTGAGCCGCAAGGCGAAACTTTCGATTTACCGGTCAATCTACGTTCCTACTCTCACCTATGGTCATGAGCTCTGGGTCATGACCGAAAGGACAAGATCCCGGATACAGGCGGCTGAAATGTGCTTCCTCCGCAGGGTGGCTGGGCGATCCCTTAGAGATAGGGTGAGAAGCTTAGTCACTCGGGAGGAGCTCGGAGTAGATCCGCTGCTCCTCCACATCGAGAGGGGTCAGCTGAGGTGGCTCGGGCATCTGTTCCGGATGCCTCCTGGACGCCTTCCTGGGAAGGTGTTCCGGGCGCGTCCCACTGGGAGGAGACCCCGGGGAAGACCTAGGACACGCTGGAGAGACTATGTCTCCCGGCTGGCCTGGGAACGCCTTGGTGTCCCCCCGGAAGAGCTGGAAGAAGTGTCTAGGGAGAGGGAAGTCTGGGCATCTTTGCTTAGACTGCTGCCCCCGCGACCCGGCATCGGATAAGCGGGAGAAGATGGATGGATGGATGGATGGATGGGTTAGAGTCCCATCCTCGTCGCAAGGCTGTATCTTAGTGTCAGATTTGCAACAACTTCTGGCTCTTTTGCTATTTCTATCACAAGACTTCAGGATATAATGCTACTCAGTAAAGCCATACTTGACTGTTAAGAGGAATTTCTGAAACTGTGAGGTTTGCCTAAGCATTGCGACTTCTTGCCTCCAAAGGCTTCCCTAGGGATTGTGGCCCCCGTCTTTCTTGCTGTCCACGTACATGCCTCCAGTGGCCTCAAGAGGCCACCTGAGACAACAAACCAAAATTTACCATTGGCAGAAGACGCAAGTGTGCCGTTACCTTTAGAGGAATTTCCGAAGCTGTTTTTGTTGCTGTCTATTTTGCAAAGGTTGTCTGTTTCCATGATGGATCGTCGCAGCTGTGGCAAAACAACAGTGGCAAAAAAAACTTGCGTCTGAATCCTGTTATTATATGTGCATGATTGTTGACAATCAGAGGGCAATGCAATGGACGACCAATTCTGCACAGCCTGTTGTGTGTTTTTGTATCACTTTGATCTCGAGCAAAAGTCTTTTGTTAAGCGTGTTTCGTGCATGCCGCTGACGTTATGGCCGGCTGCGACCGCATCTCCTCCACAAGCTGGCGGTCTCATCTCCCGGCTTTCCTACCGGTAGTGTGGCCGAGCGGTCTAAGGCGCTGGATTAAGGCTCCAGTTTTTTTGGAGGCGTGGGTTCGAATCCCACCGCTGCCACTCTATAATTTTGGTCAAATGCAGTAGATCTCCTTCCGTTAATACTGCAGATGTTGATCAGCGGGTCCAAAGCCTAGATCCGTCGAGATCCAGGGTCACTGTAAATGCTAGTCAAAAAGTGCTCGTTTTAGCTCTATGTTAAACAGTCTCACGAGCTCTTGTCAAATAGAATACAAAGGTTATCCTGCACTGCACACAGTTTTTCTTTCAGTTTGTCAAGTTTAGCCTTTTTTGGTCAAAAAGTAATGATTTGTATTTATTCCTCCGTACAACCAGATAGGTCCAAAACAAACATATTAAGCTTATTTTCAGAAAACAATAAAGGACTGGATTATGCAGATCAGTGTACTCTGTACAGCATTGTTGTGATATCTGTCCTTTTCACTTGTTCACATTTTGCAATACACTGATTTACTTGTAGGTGACACCTTTTCTTTCACAAATGCTGTAAATCAGAGAGTGTCATGGTTCATCAATGATCCATCTCCTAATTGAATTATCAAGATAAAATGCCACTATAGAAACGAAAAAAGAAGGAATCTGAGGATACTAGCAGATAAGACATTGCATTCTTTTCCCTTTGCACTTTATTTACACACAGATTTAGCCACACAGTTGCACACTTTTGTGCCATTCCTGGAACCAGATTCTGTTCAAATGAGAGCCCATGCCTAGCTATCATGATACCAAAACAAGTGTTCAAGCCAGTGATGTCAAATGAAAGCTAGACTGGTGTGTCACAGCGAGGTTTCAACTATTTTTGTCCAAAGACATGCTCAAGCATCCGGATGAGTCTTCGATATTCAGTGAAATTTTGCCAAGATATTTCAATAATAAACAAGCAGCAGATGACTTGAGCATTAGCCAAGCAAACTGTAGAATCGAACAGAGTCAGCATGTTGAATAGTTTTCTCTCATGTTTTTTTAGCATCAACTCAACAAGTCTCCCCTGCACGGGCTCAGTTCAGAAAAACTGACCAACAAGGTAAACATCTGTCAGAAGTGGGATTCGAACCCACGCCTCCAGAGGAGACTGCGACCTGAACGCAGCACCTTAGACCGCTCGGCCATCCTGACAGCCAGGGGTTGATGCCTCTTGCCTTGGTGACCATTGTCTAGGTCATATGTTGAACACGCAAATGTAGAAGACGTTTTTCGTTCGCGGTTTAATTATCTATGCGGATGACTTTAAATAGTTCTGCTGCAGTGTTAAAGAGCTGTGTTCTGACGGAACAATCTGTGGGGAATTTGTAAGACACTAAGATCACTAATGTAGTAGGCATGATTTTAACATGGCGCAGGGAGACACCAACGGATATTAGGTCCGTCACCTTATCCTCTCAGCCTTGATTATGGAAGGTTTTCCATGACCCCTGCACATTCATCCTTGAGTCAACTGGTGCTTGCCTGCATTAAAAGGAATCCAATGGGAATCTTTCTGTTTGGTGCACAAAGTTGGCAGGTCATTCGAATCCAGCATTTGTCCTTTTCAACCCATGTTCTCATCACATGCAGATAGTGAAGTAATAGGATTTGGAAATAGGTTTTTACTTTTCCCACTCTGAAGTGATACTCGTCCTTATGTGTGATCCCAATCTATGTCCACCTCTCTGCTAATCACATGCGAGCACAACTTTCTTACCCCTATTCCCAATGAAACGGGGCTCATATAAAATTATGTGGCATTTATTAAATGTATGATTAAAAATGACTTTGGCCTAACTGTCCATAGGCTAGCTAAAAAAGGTGCATATAGGAAGATGTTGAACACAGAATTCTGATACCTCAATGGTATTATGTCTTCAGATTGCCATTGAGGAATGTGACTGAGGTATTAAAAAGGTTACAGTTAGCAGAGGATGGTTTCGATCCATCGACCTCTGGGTTATGGGCCCAGCACGCTTCCGCTGCGCCACTCTGCTCACAGCGAGTAACCAAGACGGGACTCACATCTTGTGGCAAAGAGTGGCTCGGATCTACTCTTCTAGCTTCCAAACGGTGCTGGGAAACCCAGTGGGGTTCTTGTCGATATCAGATGAAGTTTTAATTGAATTTGAATTACAATGTAAAGGATTCAGTCAGAGACCATGCTCAGCTATCATGATAACAAAACAAGTGTTCAAGCCAGTGATCTCAAATGAAACCTAGACTTTTGTTTTGGTGACCATGTGTAGGCCAAATAATGAACGCTCAAAAGTCGTGGATGTATTTTGTTGGCGTTTTAATTATCTACGGGGTTGACTGCAAACCGTGCTGCTGCAGTGTTAAGGAGCTGTGTTCCAGCATTTCTTCTCCTCAACCATGTACTGACCACATGCAGATCTTGAAGTGAAAGGATTTTGAAATAGGTTTTACTTTTCTTCACTCTGAAGCGATACTCATCCTTATCTGTGATCTTAATCGATGTCCACCTCTCTGCTAATCACATTTAAGCACTACATTCTTACACTTATTCCCAATGAAAGGTGGCTCATATAAAATTGTGACATTTATTAAATGTATGATTAAAAATGACTCTGGCCTAAGTGTTCTTAGGCCAGCTAAAAATTTGCATATAGGAAGATATTGCACACAAAAATCTGATACCTTCATGGCATTATGTGTTCAGATTGCCATGAAGGAATCCTTGATCACAATTTCCTAGTAGAGCTTTTTCTTAATCTGCAAAATTGTCCGAACCAATATGAAATAAAATGGTAGGATTATTATTTTTTTTTTTTGTATATTCAAAAGGTCCAAATGACACATACTAAGCTTATTTTCAGAAAACATTAAAAGACTGGATTATGCAGAGCAGTGTACAGTGTAAAGCCATACACTGATTTGCTTTTATGTAACACTTTTTCTTTTACAAAGGCTGTACATGAGAAAGTGTCGAGGTTCATGGCGAATAATGCTCTTCACACCTTGGGAGACAATGTTCCACCTCCTAATTAAATTATCAAGATAACATGCCACTGTAGAAAAGGGAAAAAAAATGGACTCTGAGGATGCTAGCAGGAAGGACGTTTACATTTTTTTTCTTTCACGAGCCAAAGGGGTCCTTGGGCGACAGGTAGCTTGGCCAAGTATCTATTTATAAACCTTGGCCCATCTCATAACACACTGCACCTCCCTTTTGTGCGCGATAAAATAAAAGCCCCTCGTTTCTTCAGCAGTGCCGTCAGTCATCTTTATCAGACGAGGTGGCCGAGAGGTTAAGGCGATGGACTGCTAATCCATTGTGCTTTGCATGCGTGGGTTCGAGTCCCACCCTCGTCGCAAGGCTGTATCTTAGTGTCAGATTTGCAACAACTTCTGGCTCTTTTGCTATTTCTATCACAAGGCTTCAGGATATAATGCTACTCAGTAAAGCCATACTTGACTGTTAAGAGGAATTTCTGAAACTGTGAGGTTTGCCTAAGCATTGCGACTTCTTGCCTCCAAAGGCTTCCCTAGGGATTGTGGCCCCCGTCTTTCTTGCTGTCCACGTACATGCCTTCAGTGGCCTCAAGAGGCCACCTGAGACAACAAACCAAAATTTACCATTGGCAGAAGACGCAAGTGTGCCGTTACCTTTAGAGGAATTTCCGAAGCTGTTTTTGTTGCTGTCTATTTTGCAAAGGTTGTCTGTTTCCATGATGGATCGTCGCAGCTGTGGCAAAACGACAGTGGCAAAAAAAACTTGCATCTGAATCCTGTTATTATATGTGGATGATTGTTGACAATCAGAGGCAATGCAATGGACGACCAATTCTGCACAGCCTGTTGTGTATTTTATATCACTTTGATCTCGAGCAAAAGTCTTTTGTTAAGCGTGTTTCGTTCATGCCGCTGACGTTATTGCCGGCTGCGACAGCATCTCCTCCACAAGCTGGCGGTCTCATCTCCCGGTTTCGCTACTGGTAGCGTGGCCGAGCGGTCTAAGGCGCTGGATTAAGGCTCCAGTCTCTTTGGAGGCGTGGGTTCAACTCCTGCCACTCTATAATTTTGGTCAAATACAGTAGATCTCCTTCCGTTAATACTGCAGATGTTGATCAGCGGGTCCAAAGCCTAGATCCGTCGAGATCCAGGGTCGCTGTAAATGCTAGTCAAAAAGTGCTCGTTTTAGCTCTATGTTAAACAGTCTCACGAGCTCTTGTCAAATAGAATACAAAGGTTATCCTGCACTGCACACAGTATTTCTTTCAGTTTGTCAAGTTTAGCCTTTTTAGTCAAAAAGTAATGATTTGTATTTATTCCTCCGTACAACCAGATAGGTCCAAAACACACATACTAAGCTTATTTTCAGAAAACAATAAAGGACTGGATTATGCAGATCAGTGTACTCTGTACAGCATTGTTGTGATATCTGTCCTTTTCACTTGTTCACATTTTGCAATACACTGATTTACTTGTAGGTGACACCTTTTCTTTCACAAATGCTGTAAATCAGAGAGTGTCATGGTTCATCAATGATCCATCTCCTAATTGAATTATCAAGATAAAATGGCACTATAGAAACGAAAAAAGAAGGAATCTGAGGATACTAGCAGATAAGACATTGCATTCTTTTCCCTTTGCACTTTATTTACACACAGATTTAGCCACACAGTTGCACACTTTTGTGCCATTCCTGGAACCAGATTCTGTTCAAATGAGAGCCCATGCCTAGCTATCATGATACCAAAACAAGTGTTCAAGCCAGTGATGTCAAATGAAAGCTAGACTGGTGTGTCACAGCGAGGTTTCAACTATTTTTGTCCAAAGACATGCTCAAGCATTTGGATGAGTTTTCGATATTCAGTGAAATTTTGCCAAAATATTTCAATATCAAACAAGCAGCAGAGGACTTGAGCATTATCCAAGCAAACTGTAGAATCGAACAGAGTCAGCATGTTGAATAGTTTTCTCTCATGTTTTTTTCAGTATCAACTCAGTATCAGTATCAACTCAACAAGTCTCCCCTGCACGGGCTCAGTTAAAAAAAACTGACCAACAAGGTAAACATCTGTCAGAAGTGGGATTCGAACCCACGCCTCCAGAGGAGATTGCGACCTGAACGCAGCGCCTTAGACCGCTCGGCCATCCTGACAGCCAGAGGTTAATGCCTCTTGCCTTGGTGACCATTGTCTAGGTCATATGTTGAACACGCAAATGTAGAAGACGTATTTCGTTCGCGGTTTAATTATCTACGCGGATGACTTTAAATAGTTCTGCTGCAGTGTTAAAGAGCTGTGTTCTGACGGAACAATCTGTGGGGAATTTGTAAGACACTAAGATCACTAATGTAGTAGGCATGATTTTAACATGGCGCAGGGAGACACCAATGGATATTAGGTCCGTCACCTTATCCTCTCAGCCTTGATTATGGAAGGTTTTCCATGACCCCTGCACATTCATCATTGAGTCAACTGGTGCTTGCCTGCATTAAAAGGAAACCAATGGGAATCTTTCTGTTTGGTGCACAAAGTTGGCAGGTCATTCGAATCCAGCATTTTTCCTTTTCACCCATGTTCTCATCACATGCAGATAGTGAAGTAATAGGATTTGGAAATAGGTTTTTACTTTTCCCCACTCTGAAGTGATACTCATCCTTATATGTGATCCCAATCTATGTCCACCTCTCTGCTAATCACATGCGAGCACAACTTTCTTACCCCTATTCCCAATGAAAAGGGGCTCATATAAAATTATGTGGCATTTATTAAATGTATGATTAAAAATGACTTTGGCCTAACTGTCCTTAGGCTAGCTGAAAATGTGCATATAGGAAGATGTTGAACACAGAATTCGGATACCTCAATGGTATTATGTGTTCAGATTGCCATTGAGGAATGTGACTGAGGTATTAAAAAGGTTCCAGTTAGCAGAGGATGGTTTCGATCCATCGACCTCTGGGTTATGGGCCCAGCACGCTTCCGCTGCGCCACTCTGCTCACTGCGAGCAACCAAGACGGGACTTACATTTTGTGGCAAAGAGTGGCTCGGATCTACTCTTCTAGCTTCCAAACGGTGCTGGGAAACCCAGTGGGGTTCTTGTCGATATCAGATGAAGTTTTAATTGAATTTGAATTACAATGTGAAGGATTCAGTCAGAGACCATGCTCAGCTATCATGATAACAAAACAAGTGTTCAAGCCAGTGATCTCAAATGAAACCTAGACTTTTGTTTTGGTGACCATGTGTAGGCCAAATAATGAACGCTCAAAAGTCGTGGATGTATTTTGTTGGCGTTTTAATTATCTACGGGGTTGACTGCAAACCGTGCTGCTGCAGTGTTAAAGAGCTGTGTTCCAGCATTTCTTCTCCTCAACCATGTACTGACCACATGCAGATCTTGAAGTGAAAGGATTTTGAAATAGGTTTTACTTTTCTTCACACTGAAGCGATACTCATCCTTATCTGTGATCTTAATCGATGTCCACCTCTCTGCTAATCACATTTAAGCACTACATTCTTACACTTATTCCCAATGAAAGGTGGCTCATATAAAATTGTGACATTTATTGAATGTATGATTAAAAATGACTCTGGCCTAAGTCTTCTTAGGCCAGCTAAAAATTTGCATATAGGTAGATATTGCACACAAAAATCTGATACCTTCATGGCATTATGTGTTCAGATTGCCATGAAGGAATCCTTGATCACAATTTCCTAGTAGAGCTTTTTCTTAATCTGCAAAATTGTCCGAACCAATATGAAATAAAATGGTAGGGTTATTATTATTTTTTTTTTTGTATATTCAAAAGGTCCAAATGACACATACTAAGCTTATTTTCAGAAAACATTAAAAGACTGGATTATGCAGAGCAGTGTACAGTGTAAAGCCATACACTGATTTGCTTTTATGTGACACTTTTTCTTTTACAAAGGCTGTACATGAGAAAGTGTCAAGGTTCATGGCGAATAATGCTCTTCACACCTTGGGAGACAATGTTCCACCTCCTAATTAAATTATAAAGAAAACATGCCACTGTAGAAAAGGGGAAAAAAATGGACTCTGAGGATGCTAGCAGGAAGGACGTTTAAATTTTTTTTCTTTCACGAGCCAAAGGGGTCCTTGGGCGACAGGTAGCTTGGCCAAGTAGACTAAGGTGCTGGGTTTACCCATGGCTGCCAGGGAGTATTTTAAAGGTTGTGTGAATTGTTAATTTTTGTCTTCATAGGTTTCCTAGGGATTGTGGCTCCCCTTCTTTCTCACTGTCCACTTACGTGCCTCCAGTGGGCTCAAGAGCCCAACTAAGACAAAGAAGCAAAACGTACCATCGGCAGAAGACACAAGTGTGCCGCTATTTATAAACCTTGGCCCATCTCATAACACACTGCACCTCCCTTTTGTGCGCGATAAAATAAAAGCCCCTCGTTTCTTCAGCAGTGCCGTCAGTCATCTTTATCGGACGAGGTGGCCGAGAGTTTAAGGCGATGAACTGCTAATCCATTGTGCTTTGCACGCGTGGGTTCGAGTCCCACCCTCGTCGCAAGGCTGTATCTTAGTTCCAGATTTGCAACAACTTCTGGCTCTTTTGCTATTTCTATCACAAGGCTTCAGGATATAATGCTACTCAGTAAAGCCATACTTGACTGTTTAGAGGAATTTCTGAAGCTGTGAGGTTTGCCTAAGCATTGCGACTTCTTGCCTCCAAAGGCTTCCCTAGGGATTGTGGCCCCCGTCTTTCTTGCTGTCCACGTACATGCCTTCAGTGGCCTCAAGAGGCCACCTGAGACAACAAACCAAAATTTACCATTGGCAGAAGACGCAAGTGTGCCGTTACCTTTAGAGGAATTTCCGAAACTGTTTTTGTTGCTGTCTATTTTGCAAAGGTTGTCTGTTTCCATGATGGATCGTCGCAGCTGTGGCAAAATGACAGTGGCAAAAAAAAACTTGCGTCTGAATCCTGACTTTAAATAGTTCTGCTGCAGTGTTAAAGAGCTGTGTTCTGACGGAACAATCTGTGGGGAATTTGTAAGACACTAAGATCACTAATGTAGTAGGCATGATTTTAACATGGCGCAGGGAGACACCAACGGATATTAGGTCCGTCATATAGGAAGATGTTGAACTTCTTGAAATTATGTGTTCAGATTGCCATTGAGGAATGGGACTGAGGTATTAAAAATGTAGCAGAGGATGGTTTCGATTCATCGACCTCTGGGTCCAGCACGCTTCCGCTGCGCCACTCTGCTCACTACCAGCAACCAAGACGGGACTCACATCTTGTGGCAAAGAGTGGCTCGGATCTACTCTTCTAGCTTCCAAACGGTGCTGGAAACCCAGTGTGGTTCTTGTCGATATCAGATGAAGTTTCAATTGAATTTGAATTACAATGTAAAGGATTCAGTCAGAGACCATGCTCAGCTATCATGATAACAAAACAAGTGTTCAAGCCAGTGATCTCAAATAGAACCTAGACTTTTGTTTTGGTGACCATGTGTAGGCCAAATAATGATCGCGCAAAAGTCAGGGATGTATTTTGTTGGCATTTTAATTATCTACGGGGTTGACTTCAAAACGTGCTGCTGCAGTGTTAAAGAGCTGTGTTCCAGCATTTCTTCTCTTTGACCATGTACTGACCACCTGCAGATCTTGAAGTGAAAGGATTTTGAAATAGGGTCGGGCCTGGTTAGCAGTTGAACTGGAATAGCAGGAAAGGCATATAAGCAAACAAACAAGCTGACAAGCAAAAATAAATCGGCAATTTGGAAGAGCAAATCGTGCTTACGGCCATACCACTCTGAGAACGCTCAATCTCGTCTGATCTCAGAAGCTAAGCAGGGTCGGGCCTTGTTAGTACTTGGATGGGAGACCGCCTGGGACTACCAGGTGCTGTAAGCTTTAATTTTTTTTTTTTCTTTGTTTTAATGCTTAATTTAAGGATAAACATTTACCGTGGTGAATAAAGTGTGATAAAAGTTGAACTGGAATAGCAGGAAAGGCATATAAGCAAACAAACACGCTGACAAGCAAAAATAAATTGGCAATTTGGAACAGCAAATCTCGCTTACGGCCATCCCACTCTGAGAACGTTCGATCTCGTCTGATCTCGGAAGCTAAGCAGGGTCGGGCCTGGTCAGTACTTGGATGGGAGACCACTTGGCAATACCAGGGGCTGTAAGCTTTAATTTTTTTTTCTTTGCTTTCATGCTTAATTTAGGGATGAACATCTACAGTGGTGGATAAAGTGTGATAAAAGTTGAACTGGAATAGCAGGAAAGGCATATAAGCAAACAAACACGCTGACAAGCAAAAATAAATTGGCAATTTGGAACAGCAAATCTCGCTTACGGCCATACCAGGCTGAGAACGGTCGATCTCGTCTGATCTCGGAAGCTTAGCAGGGTCGGGCCTGGTTAGTACTTGGATGGGAGACCGCCTGGGAATACCAGGTGCTGTAAGCTTAAATTTTTTTGTTCTTTGCTTTCATGCTTTATTTAGGGATGAACATCTACAGTGGTGGATAAAGTGTGATAAAAGTTGAACTGGAATAGCAGAAAAGGCATATAAGCAAACAAACACGCTGACAAGCAAAAATAAATTGGCAATTTGACAAAGCAACTCTCGCTTACAGCCATACCACTTTGAGAACGCTCAATCTCGTCTGATCTCAGAAGCTAAGCAGGGTCGGGCCTGGTTAGTACTTGCATGGGAGACCGCCTGGGACTACCAGGTGCTGTAAGCTTAAATTTTTTTTTTCTTTGCTTTCATGCTTAATTTAAGGATGAACATTTACCGTGGTGGATAAAGTGTGATAAAAGTTGAACTGGAATAGCAGGAAAGGCATATATAAGCAAACAAACACGCTGACAAGGAAAAATAAATTGGCAATTTGGAAGCGCGAATCTCGCTTACGGCCATACCACTCTGAGAATGCTCGATCTCGTCTGATCTCGGAAGCTAAGCAGGGTCGGGCCTGGTCAGTACTTGGATGGGAGACCGCCTGGGAATACCAGGTGCTGTAAGCTTAAATTTTTTGTTCTTTGCTTTCATGCTTTATTCAGGGATGAACATCTACAGTGGTGGATAAAGTGTGATAAAAGTTGAACTGGAATAGCAGGAAAGGCATATAAGCAAACAAACACGCTGACAAGCAAAATCAAATTGGCAATTTGGAAGAGCAAATCGTGCTTACGGCCATACCACTCTGAGAACGCTCAATCTCGTCTGATCTCAGAAGCTAAGCAGGGTCAGGCCTTGTTAGTACTTGGATGGGAGACCGCCTGGGACTACCAGGTGCTGTAAGCTTTAATTTTTTTTTTCTTTGCTTTCATGCTTAATTTGAGGATGAACATTTACCGTGGTGGATAAAGTGTGATAAAAGTTGAACTGGAATAGCAGGAAAGGCATATAAGCAAACAAACACGCTGACAAGGAAAAATAAATTGGCAATTTGGAAGCGCAAATCTCGCTTACGGCCATACCACTCTGAGAATGCTCGATCTCGTCTGATCTCGGAAGCTAAGCAGGGTCGGGCCTGGTCAGTACTTGGATGGGAGACCGCCTGGGAATACCAGGTGCTGTAAGCTTTAATTTTTTGTTCTTTGCTTTCATGCTTTATTCAGGGATGAACATCTACAGTGGTGGATAAAGTGTGATAAAAGTTGAACTGGAATAGCAGGAAAGGCATATAAGCAAACAAACACGCTGACAAGCAAAATCAAATTGGCAATTTGGAAGAGCAAATCGTGCTTACGGCCATACCACTCTGAGAACGCTCAATCTCGTCTGATCTCAGAAGCTAAGCAGGGTCGGGCCTTGTTAGTACTTGGATGGGAGACCGCCTGGGACTACCAGGTGCTGTAAGCTTTAATTTTTTTTTTCTTTGCTTTCATGCTTAATTTGAGGATGAACATTTACCGTGGTGGATAAAGTGTGATAAAAGTTGAACTGGAATAGCAGGAAAGGCATATAAGCAAACAAACACGCTGACAAGCAAAAATAAATTGGCAATTTGGAAGAGCAAATTTTGCTTACGGCCATACCACTCTGAGAACGCTTGATCTCGTCTGATCTCGGAAGCTAAGCACGGTCGGGCCTGGTCAGTGCTTGGATGGGAGACCGCTTGGGAATACCAGGAGCTGTAAGGTTTAATTTTTTTTTCTTTGCTTTCATGCTTTATTTAGGGATGAACATCTACAGTGGTGAATAAAGTGTGATAAAAGTTGAACTGGAATAGCAGGAAAGGCATATAAGCAAACAAACACGCTGACTAGCAAAAATAAATTGGCAATTTGGAAGAGCGAATCTCGCTTGCGGCCATACCACTCTGAGAACGCTCGATCTCGTCTGATCTCGGAAGCTAAGCAGGGTCGGGCCTGGTTAGTACTTGGATGGGAGACCGCCTGGGAATACCAGGTGCTGTAAGCCTAATTTTTTTTTTTGTTTTGTTTTCATGCTTCATTTAAAGATGAACATCTACTGTGGTGGATAAAGCGTGATAAAAGTTGAACTGGAATAGCAGAAAAGGCATATAAGCGAACAAACAAACTGAAAGGCAAAAATAAATTGGCAATTTGGAACAGCAACTCTTGCTAACGGCCATACCACTCTGAGAACGCTCGATCTCGTCTGATTTCGAAAGCTTAGCAGAGTCGGACGTGGTAAGTACTTGGATGGGAGACCGCCTGGGAATACCAGGTGCTGTAAGCTTTAATTTTTTTTTGTTTGGCTTTTATTTGCTTTCATGCTTTATTTAAAGATGAACATCTACTGTGGTGGATAAAGTGTGATAAAAGTTGAACTGGAATAGCAGCAAAGGAATATATATAATAAGCAAACCCTTCGCTATCTGTCCGGTGGTGGTGTAGCAGTTAATGTCTTGGTCTCTAATGTAAGACTTTCCTTGTTTGACTCTTACCTTTAGTTTCATATTGAACATAATAAGAAGTTTTTAAAAACAGAACAATGAAAGGTCATTAAAATTGGTTTCTGGTAAATCATGGTATATTAGTGCTGCAGGTGTTGGAGATGTGGTTCTTGTACCTGAGTCACTTCTCATAGACTTCTGGTTACTGAGAGAATGTACAGGACGGAGAAGTTTTGACCCTCTACCATTATGATCTAAGAGAAAACAGTGGTGTCCTAATTATAGAAAAGACAAGAGTCTAATAAGCAAATGCTTCTTTGCCTCTCCTGTGTTAGTGTAATGGTCAGTGAAGTGGTCGCTGCTATCTGACTCACCCGGTTCGATTCCTACCGCTTAGCTTTCCTTTAAATTGTTTAAAAAGTTTTAAAAGAACCAAAAAAGGTCCTAAAATTCAGGCTCTTGCAGGAGATCCTGTGGCTCAAATGGAAGCGCTTTGCCTCTGGATTGAGAGGTTGCTGGTTTAAACCCCCGCCAGGGCTCAAAGTTAAGAGTGTCGAAGGTTCTGCTGGTCAGGTATGGCTGCGTGGACGGTTGGATGTGAACGGTTTCCGATGGTGTATCCTGAAGCAGGGGGGCAATATCCGGGTATCTACCCCCCCAGCGCTTGAGAAGCTGAAAACAGAGGGTTATGAAGCAAAAACGTCCAAAAAAGTATCGACTTAGTTTTGCATATATAGGGAAAAAGTCTGCCAAGAACCTATCACCTTCACTTTTTCTGAGGCAGCAGGTCTTCACAGCCTGTGTTCACAGTTAACAACTCCATTGCTCACCACACACTACTTTCCACACAGCCTACCCAGTATGGGGACAAGCCAGATTCGAACCAGCAACCTCTGAGCGCAGAGGTAAGGCTTTTATCACAAAGCCATCAAGTCCCACAACTCACCTTCTGTTTTTGGGGGGTTTATCCTTTGTTTCGTGCTTCAAAGCAAGTAATTCAGACCAGACAAAAACACAGACAGCAGGATTCGAACCCTGAACCCCACCAACAGCGAAATACCAGTCTTAACCCACTGAACCATAGGGAAGGACCGGCTGCGATGATTGTTTAGAGCAGTCCTATCTTTTCTTTCAATCCATCAAGACAAGAATATAATGCTAACGACAGAGGTAGGAAGCAAACCCATATCATGACTAGCAGGAACAAAGTAGGATTTGAATCCTGATTCATACCATTAGCAAGGCACCAGCATTAACCCACTGAACCATCAGGAAGGACAAGCTGGAAAGCTTGTTTAGAGCAGGTCTATATTTCTTTTCAACCTATTTAAAACAAAAATATATCGCTAAAAAAAATGTAGGAAGTGAATCCTGATCGCGACTGGCAGGCAGAAAGCAGGATTCGAACCCTGAACCCCACCAAAAGCAAGACATTTGATTTAACCCACTGAACCATCAGGGAAGACAGGCTGAGAGGTTTGTTTAGAGCAGGTCTATCTACCTTTGAACCATCAACACAAGAATATAAAGCTAAAGAAAGATTTGGGAAGCAGGAACATAACCTACATCACAACTAGCAGACAGAAAGCAGGACTGATGATGGTGGAATGGGCTGAGATGAGTAATGAGTGTGTGTCGAGTGTTAAGTCTAGGACGAGGCACCAGCCTTAATCCAATGAACCATGGAAGAGATCAGACTGGGAAGCATGTTTAGATGAGGCACAAACCTTAAACCACTGAGTGACAACTGCTGAAAAGCATGTGTGCTTTTTGGAGGGTTCATACTTTGTTTCATGCTAGCGAAAACATTCTGTGCATAGCCTTTTTTTGTACAGTGTGGGCGATTTAGAGCATGTGGGAAAGGCAACTGTGTGTAGAGCCATTCGTACAGTATGTCTGGCACTTAAACAGTTCTTACCCACGTTTGTACAGTTCCCTGCCCATAACCTTTGCTTGTTATTAAAGACGAATTCCACAGAGTGGCACGTTTGTCCTTTGTAATAAAATCTATGACGCATATTTAATATTTAGTCATATTATTTATATCTATACATGTATTCATTATGCGCACACACACTTCATACTTCCATAACTTTCTGTTTCAGGGTTTCCAAATGTAATTGGGTGCATTGATGGCACTCACATTCCTATTAAAGCTCCACCAATAAATGAGGGAGACTATGTTAATAGGAAATCTATTTATAGTATCAATGTGCAGGTAACAACTTTTTTCCCTTCTTAAAATCATTAAAGTCATTACTTTTTCCACTAACCAGGTAATATGTGAGGCAACCCAAATCATTACCAATGTCGAGGCAAAATGGCCAGGATCTGTGCATGATGCCAGAATTTTCCGCGAGTCATCATTATGCCAGACATTTCAGCCAGCAGGGTATGTTTTGCTTTATACAATTGTTTTTTTTTCCTTTTTACTATATTTGTGTTATACACTTCAATCATTACAGGACAGTACAATTGTTACTTGCTGGAGGACAGAGGATACCCTTGTCTGCCCTATTTATTGACACCCTACCCTGAACCTGAGCCTGGACCACAGACACGGTTTAAACTGGCTCACAGCCGAACACGGGCCAAGGTGGAGATGTCTATAGGGATCCTCAAATCTCGGTTTCAGTGTCTGCGTGGGTTAGTCCAGAGAGGGCATGTGACATTATAGTGGCTTGTGTTGTGCTTCACAATATTGCCCCTATAAGAGGAGAGAGACACCCTCTTTGTATTAAGGAAGATGGCCCAGTGGAACACCTACAGATTTTAAAGGCCAACAGAGACGGAAGACTTTTGAGAGACAGGATCTGTCAAAATTACTTTTATAAATTTTTTTGCACTGGTCTGCCAGGCAGTTTATTTTTTTATTTCCTGAAAAACAATAAAAGTTAAATTCAATAAAATGTTTTTTTTAAATTGCTTTACACATACTACATACACACACACACACACACACACACGCACGCACACACAAACATATTATATATATATATATATATATATATATATATATATATATATATATATATATATATATATATATATATATATATATATATACACACACATACATATATACACACACATACATATATACACACACACACACACACACACACACACACACACTCACACACTCACTCACACAACACTTTTAACATGCAACAGATTAATATTCAGACAAGTTGTCACCTTAAGGCGATGCTCCAGTAATTCAATTTCAAGTGCTGCTTTTTTAATGAGGAGCCTTTTCTCTTCCATTTGAAGCTGTATAACGTCCATCTCCATGTCACTTTTTCTTATTTGTTTTTGAAGATGGACCTTATACAGCTTCTTTGCTGGCAACTATTAAGGTGGAAAAAATGTAATAAATGAGATTGTTTGGTCAGACAATAAAATTCAAATATGGACACCTGGACACAAATTCTTACCCTGCTTAGATTGTGTGCTGAGGTTGAAGGACCCTCATCTGTGGGCACATCCCTAGGTATGTACTGTGAAAGGACAATGACAGTTTGTTACTCTATACATTATAATGGTATGCATCATACCTCAGTGGATCTACCAGCATTGTCCACTTCTGTCACAGCAGATGTGGTCTCTTTATTGTCATCTTTATCATCTTCATCCTACAGGAGAAATATTCAAGTATACATTATCTGACCAAAAAAAAAAAAAATATCTAAAAGCAACTAAAGGTACCTGACAACAAATCACTTACAACTGTGACAGTGTTCTTTCTGGAGGGTCCAATAATACAATACGTCCATCAGTATCTATAAGAACACACAACCCATTAAATTCTCAATATTATCAAAGAAAATAATACATGAAAAGAGTAACATGTCAGACTAAGATCACAGTAGCCTATCCATCATATGCAGTTAAATAAAATAAGCCTACATAAAAATTAATCTTGTTCAAAAAGCCTTTAAGTGACAGAGAGAGTAATTTATTAGGACAAAAAATGAAAAAAATCATAGAGGTAAACTTACATTTCACCATTTTTTCACCATCACTTGTGGTGCATGGTGTGTGCGATGAACTGCCCCCTGGAATGCCAGCAACCACTGGTCGCCCTTTAATAAGGGACAGAGCCAGCTCCTCAGATGGGGTGAGGGGAGGTAATGGTGGGCCCCCGCCAGTTAGACGGGCTTCAGTCTTCTTTCTATTAGCTACATGACAGAATGAATATACTATATACTGTTATAATAATAGTTCAGTAATTGTGTAATCAAATATTACCTTTTTGCAGAATGTTTTTGTGTTTTATTTTGACTTGGCTTAAAGTTCTTGTGGCTCCAGAAGGATTACACCTTATTAAATAAGAAATATACATTATTATTTTAAACTAAAGAAATAAATGGCAGGAAAAGTAAATGCTTTCATAGTGATATAACATATTCAAAAGGATGTATAAGTCATACTTCATTATTTTGCATTATAATAAAACGGGAGCCAATACCAAATTTGTAATTTAATACACTCACGCATTTACTCTGTCCGTTATTTTTTGCCAAGCCAACTCTCTTGCTTTAGCCGATGCAGCTGTATTGCTTCTTTTTAATATTATTGGCTTAAACTCCTCATAAGCATGCATTAAAACCTCCAACTCCACCTCTGTGAAATACGCAGCTATCTTTTTTTTGCTTTGAGTTTCCATGGTGACTCGTGAAATCAGCGATCCATTGAAAATGTCTTTATATATGCACCGTGCACGCACATTAACTCTGGGTAACCAGTTGGAGGTTGATTAAACTAACTCTTCTCAGGTGTTTTGGAACCGACATACTCATGGTATGCCTGTTTGGGGTAAATCAACCCAGAGGTTATGATGTATCAAATGGTAAGTTAACCAAGCTTTCTGGAATACCCCCCTGGAATCAAACTCTCAAACTCATCCTTGTGGGGACCCTGACATTAACCCACTAGGCTATCTATCTACAGTTGAAACCAGATATTTACATACAGTTCAGAAAAAAACACAAAAACTTTTATTTCTTTACTGTCATACATTAAATCAGAGTAAACCTTTTCTGTTTTAAATCAAATTTTTTGCATTTGTTAAATGTCAGAATCGAGCGAGGGGGGATTTTTATGTATTTTTATTATCACTTTAATCAAATTCAGAAGTATACATACACTAAGATTATCGTGCCTTTAAACAAAAAAAAACTCCAGATGATTTCATTCTGAGCTTAAGAAGCCTCTGATAGGTTAATTGATTCCATTTGAGTTAATTGGTGGCACACCTGTGGATGCATATAAAGCCACACCTCAAATACCAAGACTTCTTTACTTTCACTTTAGTAAAAAAGTATAATCAGTACTTCAACTTTTACCCGAGTATTTTAAAACATGAGTATCTGTACTTCTACTTAAATAAAGGATGTGTGTATTTTTGCCACCTCTGGTTATGTCACACAACATAGCAAAGTCACACAGCCAGTTTGGATCTGACAGTTCAGACAAATGTTTTCCTTTACTCTGCATGAAAAGAGAAATATCTTCCCTAAGCTCAAAAAAATCATTTGAGGACTTTGCTCCTACTCAGCCACCGTACTTCTGTATGGTACGGCACGTCGCCAAGCTCCGAACCCATCTCCTGCAAGAACATTTGAAACTGACGATGATTTAGGCCACAAGCCCGAATGAAGTTCACTGTTTTCATGACTGTGGTCACTATATCATGCATCCCCAGCACCCTTCCACACAAAGCTTCTTGATGGATAATGCAATGATACGTTATCAGAGGCGTGTGACAGTTACTTTTTTTGCAGTTTCTCCTTCATTAGTCCAACAAAGCCCGCTTTTCCTCCACACATTGCAGGTACACCGTTTGTAGTTAATCCCACCAACTTTTCCCATGGCAATGCATTTTTACTTACGGACTTCCCCACCGCATCAAAAATGTCCCATGCATGGCAGCTACATCCAACAGCTCCTCAGTGACAGAAAGATCTGACTTGACACCTCTGATAAACGCTGTATCCATGTTGTCTGTGCTTTCATCAAGAGCTAATGAAAAAGCTATGTAGCTGCGTGTCTCTTTGGCCAGCTGTGTTGCCAGGTTTCCTGCTAGTTCCTTATCTCGGTCCACGATGGTGTTTCTTGATAAACTGACATTTTTAAAAGTCTGTATCTGGTCAGGACACACCTGCTCACAGACCTTCAGCATGCACTGCTTCAAAAATGCACCCTCTGAAAAAAGACTTTGCAGCGCAGGCAATTTCTTCAGCCACAATAAAGCTAGTGTAAGAATTGTGCGTGGATACTTGTTAGATTTTTATCATGCCCAAACGAAACTTAATTCTTGGAGAGGTTTACCATACGACCTGTTATGCCCGTGGTGCCTTTCTGATATCAGGAAAGAAGAAATACACAGCACACAGAATGCAGCAAATGTTCTTCCTCTTCTGGTTTATTGCAGACACAGAACGTATATATATACACACACATACAGAGAAAAGGCTGTCCTAAACTTGTTTCCTGTTTAGACAAGAGGATATACTATACTATACACACGGAGATGTGTGAGCCCAGATCAGGACTCCCTGTTTACCTTACAGACTAGCATCGTAAATATTTTATAGACACTGAACAGACAAAGAAATGTGTGTGAAACAGTGTGAAAAACATCTAAACACTAACAATGGCCACTTTAAAAAATTTATGATTTAGCATCACACACCAAAACATAGGATGTTCATCCAGGGAACAGAATCGGTGACATAAACTGCAAATGGAAAAGATAAAGACAAACAAAACATTTACATTTACATTTGTGGCATTAAGCAGACGCCCTTATCCAGAGCGACGTACAAAAGTGCTTTAAATCTCTAGTAATGAATAAATCTACACTGGTACGCAAGATTACAAATTAATATAAATATAACTCGAATTCTACAAACTTGGAAAGTGCTAATTTAGGTATTTCAGGAAGAGGTAGGTCTTCAGTCGTCGCTTGAAGATAATTAGGGACTCTGCTGTACGGACATTTAGGGAAAGTTCATTCCACCACCAGAACGGTGCCAGAACAGAGAAAACATACAGGTTCCATTTCATTATTTCCCAACATGCATATAATCCTTCATCATCACCACTCCAATCGAGGCCTTTATGGCCTGTCTTACCATCGTCATCAAACATGGCAACATACAAAGTACAGTTCCAACAATCAATAAAAGAATCATTCCTAAAATAAAATAGTGTTCAACACTTGTAAACAAACTCTTAATCTTCTCAAAAAAACTTTGTTCAGCAGTTGTTTCATGTTCTCCAAGACGTCATGAGACAATTGTTTCTCAGTGCTTGTTCAATATGTCTATAAGCAGTATTATAAAGTATACGTAACAGTATACTCTCTGAATTATGTGTTTAAGAAAATAAGAAAAATTCGGAGTCTAGTTACAACTATGCACATATTGTTATAGAATTTAGACCTAGAGCAGGTATCAGGGTAAGCTAAACAGTCAAGTGAGTCAGATCTTCACCCCCTTTCTACTATAAAGAAAGGATCTTTCCGTGGGCTCTCAACTGTTTCAGCCCTAAATACTCACTTAGGCAGGCTTCTTAGGCCAACAGACCAATTAGTGCATAGAATAGAATAAGTGGGTGCTGTTTTGATCCTGCTTGCGTGTATCCACTGTGGCTAAAAAATCAGTCAGAACTCCAGTTCTGGTTACAGCTAGAACAGTCGCTGGACCCAGATACTTCGGCTCAACGACCTTGGTAGGCTTCAGACTTCTTATCAGGACCTGCTGATTAGGCACAAAAGGGTGTTTTGGCTTATCTGTAGGCAGAGGAAGAGTTAATGAGACATCAGCACTGATAGAATTCAATTTCTCAGCCAGGGCAGAAACTTAGTCCTCCACCATCACTTCCAGGTTACCTAAGGAAGAAATGCCAGTGCGTCCCCTGACCGATGGGGTTGGAAAAGGTTCATTCATTAATTTTTTCCCGCTTATCCGTAATTCGGGTCGCGCGGGCAGCAGTCTAAGCAGGCCCCCGCCTTCGATTGCTGCCCAATCCTCACAGCACCGTCCCTTACGGTCCCTCCTGCAGGTGGTGAGCCCACGGGAAGGCGGCCCCATGTCACGGACCTTGATATTTCCCTTGTAAGGGACCCCCGGAGCATAGAGGGTTAAGGGCCTTGCTCAAGGGCCCAAGAGTGGCAGCTTGGCGATACCGGGGCTTGAACACCAGACCTTCCGATCGACAACCCAGCGCCTTAACCGCTGGAGCCACCACTCCCCCTAGAGATGATCTCTTTCGTTAATATTTTGACAACCGTTTTAGCATTCTCTGTCGCACATGCAAATGCTTCTGGCCACTTGCTGAATCTGTCAACTATAACCAACAGGTATCTAAAATTTCCTACAGGTGGCATATGTGTAACTATGGCCACTTTGGCAGGGAGTTGAACAGCTTTTAAAAAGTCGCCTATGAGATTAAAATGTGCTATGGGCTTTCCATCAGCTGTTTTAAAGTCTTTTTGCTTCCATGTTTCGGCAAAATCATGCCCAACACCATAAGCATACTTAGAATCAGTGTATATAGTCACTACTTTACCTTCAGACAACTGACATGCTCTTGTAAGTGCCACCAACTCTGCAGCTTGTACTGATGTGTATGGTAATGGTTTAGCTTTAACTATTACATAAGATAATCTTACAACCGCATATCCACATAAATACACATCAGAAGGTTTTGAACATAAATACACATCAGAAGGTTTTGAACATGAACCTTGTACATATAGGCAATCCCCCACTTCCAGGGCCGTATCTTAAAGATCAGGCCTACAAGAGGTCTCTTGTTCAATGTGTTTAAGGCAATCATGTGCGTCGTCAAAACCATCTAAGTCAATATTGTCTAGCAGATCACGCTGAGCTACTACAGCTGAATGTGGCTTAGAAGAAGGCTTAATAGTTAAGTTTTCCGTTGCCAAGAGTGTGGTTTCATAACCAGATCTACGTTGTGCTATCATATCTTGTGTGTTGAGGTTGTTTAAAATAGCTGTTACCTGATGTGAGGTGTACAGTATTAAAGGATGTGACAGCACCGTTTTCTCAGCATCCCGGACCATCAGAGCCGCAGCAGCCACTGCACGCAAGCACGAAGGCAACCCTTGTGCTATGTTGTCTAAAGATTTGGAAAGATACGCAACAGGGCGATATCAGTCACCGTGTTCCTGGGCTAGGATCCCCGCAGCCGTACCACCACGTTCGTGCACACGAAGGTGAAAAGGTTTAGTATAATTCGGCTGACGAGTCAACGAAACCCTAAGAAGACGGGTCCAGGTGAATTGACGTCCCCTATAGGCAAACGCGAAAAGTGTCTGCGTCTCTGAGGCCAAAGGGACACTGAAAAAAGCAGAACAAAGATCAATCACAGTAAAAAACTGTGAGTCGCTTGTATATAATTAACAATGGTTGCTACATCGGGCTCCTAAGGAGCTAACAGAAAAACTATTTTATCAATCTCACGTAAATCTTGTGTTAACCTCCAGCATTTTTTATCTGCCTTCAAGATGAGATTAATCAGTGTGTTATAAGGTGAATGTGTCTCGATCAAAACACCTTGTGACAATAAATTGTCAATAACTGGAGCAATGGCAACATTCTTCGCTTTTGACAATGGATATTGTTTAACGAAAATCGAATGGTGTGTTTTCATGAGTGCATGATTTGGTTTTACCTGGATTAAACCTGCCTCATCTTTGTGGGAGGCCCATAATTTAGGGTTAACTTTACCTAAATTTGGTTCATCAGGCAGGACCTCTGTACTACCCTGTAAGAAATCTTCCGGATGTGGCTGTGGCTCGATTGAGAGCATGAGGACAGAAGGAAAAGACAGTGAAACATTGGTTTCAAAAAACAGAATCTCAATTCCCATTTTGTGCATTATATCTCTTCCTAAAAGGTTTAAAGGCGAATTTGGAATTATTGTAAAGCTATGATAAAAAATTGTACCAGTCGGTGTCACAACAAGCAAAAGGTGAGTTACAGGACATGAAATTGGAACTCTATCTATTCCCTAATAGATGAACTTCCCCTTTTTCCTTCTCCTTGAGTTTTGTGCTGAGGCTGGAATGCACCACTTCCTGTTGCAGTGCGGAGCATAACGGGTTAACTTAACCTAGACCATAGTAGAAACCTAGATGTGACACAATTTCACTCCAAAATGCCAAATGATCTAAATAAGGATTAGTTCAATAACGAGCACTATTCCTATACATCCAATCTTTGGGATTTTCTTCCGGCAGTAAGCGAGAAATGTCATGACCCATCTTCTTTACACAGGACAAAGAACAGACACACAACACTTAACACTCAGACAACACAGCTGTGCTAGGCACCAGGGGGATCGCAGTCTTCAAACAAAAAAGGTAATCCAGTCTCTCCAATTGGATCACAAATTTTGTAAGTTAGGAGAAAAAAATAGACTATAAAGCCAAAACAAGATTAAAGTCTTTTAAAAAATTTGAAAGTCTTTTGAAAATGTCAGTTTTTCTTTAGTTCCTTTTCTCTTTTCTCTCACTTTTTTTTTGTTGTTTTGTTTTAAACAATAAATTTTTAATTTATCTATTTTTTTCAGCCATATAAAAATTATCGTGGATTCTTTTGGATACTTCAGACAATATCGCCTATATTAGACAGACCGTAAAAAACTTCTTCTAATCTTGCATCTTAACATCTAAGGTGAGGAAAACAATGTCGCTACAAAATCATCCCACCAAAGGACTATCATTAATTAATCAATTAATGCATAACCAAGACACGAACACACATGCAGCCCTATTGGCTGGCAAACGGGACAATCCCTGCAAACAAGGATGTATCCTAAAACTTACCTTAATGCGTGATCTCCCTTCGGATATTGCCAGAAAGTATCTCACTTCTGACACCAAAACTGTTAGATTTTTATCATGCCCAAATGAAACTTAGTTCTTGGAGAGGTTTTCCATACGACCTGTTATGCCCGTGGTGCCGTTCTGATACCAGAGAAGAAGAAATACACAGCACACAGAATGCAGCAAATGTTCTTCCTCTTCTGGTTTATTGCAGACACAGAACGTATATATATATATATACACATACAGAGAAAAGGCTGTCCTAAACTTGTTTCCTGTTTAGACAAAAGGATATACTAGCCGGAGATGTGTGAGCCCAGATAAGGACTCCCTGTTTACCTTACAGACTAACATCGTAAATATTCTATAGACACTGAACAGACAAAGAAATGTGTGTGAAACAGTGTGAAAAACATCTTAACACTAACAAAACTAAAGTGATATTATTTCTCTAATAACATTCACGGACACCGACGAGCTCTTCTTTCCAACTTTATTCTTTTTTTCCAAACAATTCTCGTGCTCCTCTACTCACGCTCCCAAAGCACCTGGCAAAGCATATACATTTTCACTCTTACACTACATCTTAGGAAAAAGAAACGTCCTCGTTTCCAAAACTGAAGGGGAAAAAAAGTAAACAAAGAGAAGAGTAAGAAAAAAAAAATACATTACACAAACTGTAATCATAAACATGTCATTGTAAACACAACCGTAACAAATATCATGCAGTGAACATTAACACTTTAAGAACTAAATAATTTAAACTGCATAAAACACCCATACTGTGGAATATGTCAACTTCATTACTAGCATGGTTCTAATAGTGTTATCGCCATTGTCCACATTTAGACCCCAACTCTAAAGCGCTGAGGAAGATGCACTAAACGCCCATACCTCGTTCGATACCGACCCGGAGACTCAACACTAGGAGCAGGTGAAGGAAATGGTGTTGTTTGAGTAGGTGTAGGTGGCATCAAAGGTTCATGCATGCTAGGTTCTTGGTACGCATAAGGACGAGAGCCTGAAAGCACAGTGAGTGGTGGGGCTCCAATCATGGATGGGGGTTGCACATTAGTACTGTTTCCTTCAGAGTTTGGTGGCAATATGGACCGATAAGGCTCAAGGCGGTTGTAGTGTAGTATTCTTGACTTGGCCTTAGGATCTACCTGATCCCGCACTTCATAGGTCACACCAATATCACCTGTAGGTAAGTCTACTCCCACAACTTTAAATGGACCAGCCCATTTGGGAGCAAGTTTGTGTCTAGTTAAATCTGGAAGATCAACCCATACAAGATCATTGGGTTGATAAGCTGTGTGCTTTAAGTTATGGTCATAGTAGTGTTTTTGCTGTGCTCCTGCTGTCTCTATATTGTCTGCCACTGAATTAAAGGCAGAGCGCAATCGCATGAGCATAGAATGTGCATACTCATTTGGGGATCCAGGCATAGCTTTGGAAAATGTTGGAGTCTCCTGTAGTATCTGAAATATGTAATATCTGAAATATGTAGTACCTTTATTCGACTTTATTCTGTATTGCGGGAATGCAGGCCAGATCTTTTCCCTACAAGACGATGTTGAAAGACCATAGTGTTTATAGCAGAGTCTGGGCCAAAAGTTAATGTTGGAGGGTGTACGTGCAGCTTCTGAAATCCCTTACGAGCTGACTGTATAACAAGACAATAGCAACTGTCCATATGTGGTGATGTTCCTTATGCTAAACATTGTGGAGAAATAAGCTCACTTACATCTTGCATGTTTTGAGATGCGGTCAATAGCAACGGTTTAGATATATAGACGAGACAGGACGTTAGATCGGGAGGACGGTTCGTTTGGTTTTGAACCCCTCCGAGCAGATCCTGGATGCTCGTATCAAGATGCTGAACCTTCTGTGAATAAACCTGGTTTGCAAGAAAGACGGTGTAGCCAGAGATTTCTTCCAAGCAACAGCTACACTCCTACAAACCCGAAATATACATCAGTCCCCAAGAAGAAAATCAGCAGGGAGACGAGCTTCTCGTCCATGAACCAAAAAGAATGGTGAATCTTTAGTGGAAGAGTGTGCACTTGTATTGTATGCAAACTCAACTTGCCTCAAGTGTTCATCCCATTCACCACCTTTTGTGTACAGATATTAAGCAAGTTGATCTTTGACAGACCTGTTGGCACGTTCTACCATGCCCGTCAGACATAGGATGATAGGGTGAAGTACGTGTTTTGCTTACTCCAAGCAGAGAGCACAATTCTTTAACTAGATCAGAGTCAAATTCGTGACCCTGTTCTGTGTGCAAATTTTTGGGGTAAACCATGACGGCTTATATAATCCTCAAACAAACATTTTGCCACGGTAGTCGCTCGCTGATCAGGAAGTGCATATACATTCAAAAACTTTGTAAAATAATCCATTAACATAAGAATGTACCGGTTACCTCGTTGTGTAACAGGCAACTCTGTCAAATCAGCTGCCACTTTCTCAAAAGGCATGCTTGTAACTATGTTTTGCATAGGGGCCTGCTGATTTGGTGTTTGTAGCCCTCTTGCTTTACAAGCCTGGCACTGCAGACACCATTTTGTAATGTCTCTAGACATGTAAGGCCAGAAGCATCTAACCTGGGCCCGCTGAAGGTTTTCTGTGCTCTGAAATGACCAGTGAGAGAGTGTCCATGTAAATTCTCAAATACCTTCAGCTGAAGGTTCTGTGGAACCACAACTTGAAAATGTACATCACCTGGTGGGGCTCTAACTTTGTGGGAAAGAATAGAACCAACCAACACAAGTCTGGGAAATTCTTTCCAAAATTGCTTAATCAAAGGTAAGGCGCCTTTTAGCTCAGAATATGGTGGTCTGCACTTAGCTAACACCCTATCAATCACTGTGCTCAATAAAGGGTCAGCTTTTTGTTCCTGAGCAATATCCTCCCTATCCATTTCCAAAAGTGAAATGTTAGGGAAAACAGAGATTGAGCAATGCGGTTCCACCCTCGCCATAAAAGCTGTAGTGGGTGAGACCTGTTGAGATGTGGTATCAGTGTTAGCCAACTGGTTCGCGGGTGGAGGCATGGTAAGCTGTGACTCAACTACATCAGTCTGGGTGCAAGCCGAAACAAAGTTCACACATTAAACCTTAGGTGTAGAGTCAATCGGAACATTTCTGACAGGCCGACGAGACATTGCTTCTGCATTTGCATGTTTGTGACCGTGTCTGTGCTCAATCGTCCAATTGTACAAGTAAATTTCCAGAGCCCACCCTGAGGGATCACCATCCAAAACCATCTGCCTAAGACTAAGCGGGGGCCTTTGGTCTGTAATAATGCGAAAAGAATTGCCCGTCAGATACTGGCGAAAATGACGAATGGACCACACAATGGCCCAAAACTCCCTATCGTAGGCTGACCATCGTTTCTCAGTGGGTGTCAAAATGTGAGATCTACATGTGATTAAATCACATCCTGCATTTGTGATGAGGTGCGGTAGGCCCGTTTTCGAACTGGGGCTGCATGGGAAGTATTGATTTTGTGGGTGACAAGGTTCGTCCTACCATAATCTGTGTTACTAGTGCTAAATATGTCACTGTTTCGAAGCAGCAGTGATTTTATCTCAGAGAGCTGAGAATCAGATAGGTGCCCACTATTAACCTCCAACACAATTGCAGGAGACACTGCCGGTGGGGTAGAAACATTACACACAGAACCTGAGCTGTCAAAAACATCATCCTGGCCTATAGGGGTGAATTTTCCTAGTTGCATACCAGGCTGTAGCACAAAAGGGCTGTTAGTAGGATTCATGACACGCACCACCGTGAGACCATTTTTAGCAACTGTAAGGGGGCGTGCTACAACAACACCATCCAGTTTAAATGAGTAAGGTTCAAGTAATCCATTATACCCATCTGCTAAACCTGCTTTAGGGCAGAAGATATAAGCGTGGCTGTACAATGCATTTCACATTGAGGGGGAATGGTTGTAGCCACCGAAATTTGGGCTGTACAGTGAGCAGGGACAAGCTGGGCTGTGCTTAGTAGTGGTAAGGTTAGAGGCAACAAAATCCTCTGCCTAGATCCAAAACCACCTAATGCTGCTTCAGGAATCCCAGCCAAGTATGATACCCTGACTAGCATTTCTAACAACCTGCATTTCATGTTGAAATGTAAAAGAACTCAGTTTTATAGAGACAGACATAGTCCCTAAACTGTCTAAAAAACTCTAACCAGTCACAGATTTTGACAAAATGAAATTACTTTTTAAAGGTGTCTTACACAATGAAGGAATTGACATACGTATAGCTTCATTAATGAATGAAATACAAGAGCCTGTATCCAACAGTATGTGCATATGAGTACCTTTAACAATACCGGAAATGTGTGAAGTAAAAGTGTCCTTACAGTCACCAGAAAATGAATGTTCATCCTCAGCAAGGTTATCAGATGGGGAAATAGCTGATGAGTGCCCCGCAGCACGAGCTAATGGAAGTTTCCCTGGTCCTGGCTGTGATGATCTTTGTAGATAACCCGTGAACCATTCTGCTGATCCATTCTGCGTTGCCGATGTCTGTATTGAGGTTTCTGGCACTCCTCAAAGGCGACGCGCTTCTGATAAGAACTCTAGCTCCGGCGTCGAAGTGGAGAGCTATTGTATGGCCTGGTGACATACTGTGGTCTCTGCATGCCATCATCATAGCAATTATGGGCTGTCATCAGTTGAATATCTTGAGGAATGAAAGGGCCTGGACCCCTTCCTGCGGTGTGTAGAAAAATCACCTCGATCACGTTGCCAGTATGTGTCTCTGCCATGTCTGTCATGATCTCTGCTATGGTTGAGGGACTGGTCAGGTGACGAATGTCGAGAACCTGAATGCCTAGGTGGTGAACATTCAAAAGCTGTGTTCCATGCAGTGGCATGTCCAGCTGGACTTTGTTGATATGGTGATGAGGGTCTCTTTGATCGACCATACTGATCATGAAATTGTAATTTCAATGCGGTCAAATCTTTACTCGCGTACAGCTTGCTTTAGAAAAAGATTGTCAGTGTTGGACACAGCATTGACTGTTTGCATTGCAGAAACATCTCTGGCAGTGTTAGCAGCTGAAATTGGATGTACCAGTCTGGCTGCTTGTCGAGCATGTTCTGCTTGAGCAGCAACTTCAAATGTTTTGACTCCTCTCTCATGGCACTTAATTTGGAGTTCTTGATCCAGACCAGCCAGAAATCTTGACAGTTTCATGTATTCAGAGGCATTTTGTTCAAATTCAGGAAAAGCCTCTTTGACAAGCCTACAAATGTCTGCAGCATACACCTCCATAGCTTCATTTGGCAGTTTATGGCATGAATTAGGAAATGTTTGGAAAAAAGCAATAACATCTTTCTGTCTAAAAGCATTTTGTAACTGTTTCTTTGCTGCAGCAAAAGAATGCTTAACCCTCTGGAGTCGGTGTTTTTGGCCCCTTGAGAGAGTTTGACATGCGCTTACATTTGGTTCTTTTTAGTTGCTTTTAAAATATATTATTGACAAAAGACTTATTACACAGTATTCAGCACAAACTGGGCTACCATAATATGTAAACAACGTATATGTGTGTTTGTATTTTTGACTAAATAAGGTTTATGCGTGGTTTGTGAAAAAGCAAAAAAAAAAAAAAAAAAAAAAAAACCCTCACTGAAATAAGGCCACAAAACCTATAGTAAACATGTTTTCACAAGACTTTTTGAGAATAGATGTAGTTTTATAACCTATAATAATAATAAACCTAATGTAGGTTTATTTATTTATTTATTTTTTTAAATCATGTGAAAATCATCCTGCCTGCTCATTCACATTAAACAATACTTTGATTTAAAATTTAAAAGACACTTTCTACTTTGAAAGGCCATATGTGAAGAGGCGTCGACATGCTGTGACTGACAGCTTTGTAGACAATGGGTCGCATAATGAGCTGTCGATTACATAATGAGCTGTGGATCACTGAGCCAGGATCTGAGTGAGAAGTACAGTACTACAAGAAGGAATGCGTTTCCTTTGTGGTTTATTTAAAATACACATTAGCAGGGACAGCATTAAAAAGGGAATTGTGTAACAATAAAACAATACAGTACAGTATGTATAAAAAATAAAGAGTGCAACAAAAACAATAACACAATACACTACAGTAGGGTACCGCAAATCCTAGCCTGTAGGGCTACAATACTATGCATTAAATAATAATAATAGGGTATCCATTTGAGGAATCGGCAAGAACAAACAACTTGAACCCCCACTTAGTTGGCTTGGCTTTCATGTACTGTGTCATCCCAGTGTTAGCTTTGCATGCTACCATCCTCTCATCCACGGCTAAATGTCTTCTAGGATGATAAATTGCTTTGCATGTCTTACGGATTGTGTCCATAAAAGCAGTTTCACTCTGAACAGACGGTCATGTTCAGTTGTGCCCCTCTTTCTGTCGTTTTCTTTGTCTGCATCTGGGTGACTCGTGTACATTCCACGAAATTGTCCTGTATCTGTCCCTTGACATAATTGTTGCTGGAAAGGGAACTGTGAAAATACTGCTCTGTCGCCAGTAGTCTATGATGGAGGGCAACTTTACCATTGCCATGTAAAATAAGAGCCCAATGTAGCGATACATTTCACTCACGGTTACATCTCTCCATTTGTATTTGCGTCCCTTGGCTATTGACTTGGCAGCTTGAGCATTTGTGTTGTGGCACAGAGTTGACAACACTCTCCGGGAAAAACATTTTAAATAGACTAAATGGAGAATGAGAGTCAGAAGACCTCAGTTGAGGTCCAGGTTCATGTGCGGACAGGAATCGCAGAGTCTGTGGAACTGTGTCGTTATCTGTCTGATCCTTCCATGACATGGTGGACTGTCTGTGTGCTGCCTTTGCCCTTTTTGGAGCAGGTGCTTGATCACATCTGTTTATGAAACACACACACACACAGACACATGAACATCACTAATTGTGTCATTGTGTCAAAGTTGTTTGCATATGTCATACAATGCAATAATGACTTAAACTAAATATAATTTAAGAAAATACAAAATATATACTTACTCAGGATGATTCTCGGTCGAACTCAAAATAGAGGGACGCCTGCGTGGCCTGGTGTGAGTTTCCAGTGAAGGCAAGGGTGATACACAGGCAGTGTGCACTGTGGATCAAAGAACAAACTGAGAGAAACACAAGAAAACCAAAGTTAGATGTTTCCACAGCAGCAGTCAGTTTGTTACTGCAATACTTTTTCTTTAAATGCGTTAACTTCTGAAAAAGATTACACTTTCTAAACTTCAAGTGCATTTGGTGAAATACAATTTAACAGAAAAAACAAATTCATTAAAACAATTGCTAAGTGTATGCAAAACATTCCATGGTATGTAATATTCTCATATTCTATATATTATGTATACTTGTAGGTGTAAACATACATATACAGTTATGTGCAAGTACACCTTATATACATTTGGAAGTTTACATCAATTCACAATAATTAGAATTTACAATGACAGTACAAAAAGAGTGCGTCAAAACTGCACAAAAACATTTATCAAGACACCAGAAAACCTTCAAGACCAGATTTCTGGGGAAATGCTTTAGATTTCATTACACTTGATATATTCACTCGATATAATCAAACTTATAAATAAATTTTTTTTTTTACGACCCATTACACACTCCCCTGCTTTTAGAGATGTCTCCGGACATCTAGAACTGAGATTACCACTTAAAGAATGTATGAGTTTTTTTATGCATGTTTAAGAATGACCAGTATCTTCTATTCTTTCATGACTCTTTTTTTTTTTTTTTTCGAATACCCATACTGCTGGCACTGGGTAGTGGTGTATGTCAGGTAGCACAAGGTAAGTCTGGACAGGGTAAAGGACAGAAGCATGCATCGTGTTGGCCTCCAAGTTTGATATTTAGGTTGGCCCATCTGATTGTACGTTAAAATCTCCTTTGGCTTAACTGCACGGGTAGACCTGCGCAGGATGACGTCCTCGTCATTCACTGGATTGCACCCTGCTGTGCTCCCAGATCAGTATCCTCATCACTACCAACCATGCAGTCATCCGATTGTTCCTGAGGTTCCCCATATGGCAAAGAGTCTGTCAGTGCTTGCGATGGTTCTGATGTCACAACCTGAGGGTGCTGCTCATATGTCTCAAGGTTATCTGACTCTGCCCTGTAGTGTACAGGGTGAAACTCTGGTGCTACAAAACGAAGATGACTGTGTGGCTCACCCTGGAACTGTTTGAGAATTACTCATCTGGGATTACATGCATATCCTTCCTCATCCCCAGAATCACTGGTTTCAGGCTCGAGGGTGTCAGACATTTGATGCTGGCTGTTCATGCGGTGTAGATTTTGTCTTTGTCGTTTTTGTGTCTAATTGTCCTGACCATCATGTTCGAGTGGCAGATCGTTCACAGACAAAAGGAGATTGCGGTGCAGTACACGAAGAGTGCGGTCACCGGTTTCAGCTTGAATTCGATATACAGGACTATCTCCCATCCTTTCAACGACACGGTGAACTTTGTTCTCCCAGTAAGGGCGGAGTTTACCAGGCCCACCTCTCTCCGATAGGTTGCGGACAAGCACACGATCACCTGGCTGAAGCACGATTATTTTTTCCCTTTTGCAGAACACCTTTTACTATTTTCAGAGGCAATCTAATATGCCTCCTGCATCCGAGATGCCCACTTCTGTGCATATTCCAGACAGGTCTCAGTCTGTGGCTCAGATTAAAGGTTAAAGAGCAAATCGATGGGTATCCGGGGGGCTCTCCCAAAGAGTAGAAAATGTGGAAAAAAGCCCGTAGCTTCGTGCTTTGAACAATTGTACGCATGGACAATGTGTGGTAAATGTTATTTCCACTCTGATTTCTTTTCCTCTGCGAGTGTTCTGAGCATTTGAAGCAATGCTCTATTCAGACGCTCAACAGGGTTCCCCTGTGGGCGATAGGGGGTTGTTCGAGAATGAGTAATGCCAGCCAGTTGCTCAAGTCGTTGGTGCAGATTATCTACAGGCAATAACTCAAATGGGGCACTAGTTGTAATCAAGCCCATTGGTGCCTTCTGAGGAACAGGTCGCTTTTGTTTGATACATGGCAATTGACGAATGACAATCTTCTATGTCACGCTGCATGAAAGGCCAATAAAATCTTTGCCTTGCCAGCTGGATAACTTTGTCAGCCCCGATATGCCCCATGTCATCATGAAGGTGTTTGAGCACGAGAGACCGGAGGGACTTAGGGAGAACCAGCTGTCTACTTTGCCCTGTCTTTCTGTATAATATTCCCTTGTCAAGTCTAAGTCTGTTCCATTCATGTATCAGTTGTCGTGTGGTTGGATCCATTTGTCTCTTGTCTTTGTTATTGGGGTTCCATCCTTTCTCCTTCATTGTAATTACGTCACAGATGGAAGCGTCTTTTTTTTTTGGGCAGCTGGAATGTCTTCAGGAGTGATAACGGGTGGGTTGGCAGCAAAAACATCATCACTGGAACAAAGCTAAAGGGCCGCAACCCACGGTACTTCTTTTTCTCTCTCTGCTTTATCTCCCCGCCATATGGCAGAAATAACATCTGGAGGTAAAGACTCTGATCTGGTCCTGAAGCTGCACTGGGAAAAGCGTGTTTACCCCTCTGTTCCTGATAGAGTACAGCCCCCAGACCTTCATTGGATGCATCGGTGTGGAGGACAAAAGGTAAATCAAAGTCTGGGTAGGCCAGGATAGGAGAGGAGGTTAACATGTCAACAAGGCGAGCAACAACAGCGCTGTGTTCGGGGGTCCACTGAACTGGTGTCTTAGATGGCACCTGACCTTTTTTTTAACACTCTGTTTGGTTGGCCCAGTTCTCCCACATTCTTTGGTTTCTGTTCCTTCCATTGCAGCACTGCTTCCAGATCCTTGGGATCAACCAGGATACCCTCGTTGAAACTAGACGTCCCACATACCTCACCTGATGTTTACACAATTCACACTTTTTTGGACGTAATTTCACACTATGCTCCCGTAAGCGGAGCCCTCTGCAGGTCTTTGACGTGGTCCTGAAAGGTTTTCGAAAAACAGAGACCATCGTCTAAGTATGGAAAACAGCATTCATCCCTCAAACCATTTAGCACACCTTCCATGCACCTTTGGAAAGCTGCTGGTGCATTAGTCAGGCCAAAGGGAAGGCGAATCCACTCATACAATCCCCAAGGCGTGCTGAAAGCTGTCAGGTGCCTGGAGTTCTCCTCAACGAAGCCCTGGTGACATGCACTGCCTTGGTCTAGTATGGAGAACCACGAGTAACCTCCAAGGTTCTCTAATAGATCTTGTATACGTGGCAGGGGATGGCGGTCGGGATGATTTTACTGTTTAGTCCGCGAAAGTCAACACAAAGTCGAAGGCTCTTATCTTTTTTACTAACACAGACCACAGGGGAGGAGTAAGGTGATGTAGACTTCCGAATCCACCCATGATCAAGAAGTTTTTCTTTATTTGAATGCACAGAAAGATTCCTGTCTTTTTCTGTTTTTTTCAGATCATCAGTCCTCAACTGAGCTGAGCATGATCGGGGAGTATCTTGGTATCTGGACTCAGGGCAAACAATGGAATGCTGGACGGGTCTGAGCTCGACAATATCTTTGAGATTTCCAAGAATTGTCCTCTGTGGCAGATAAATAGCATGTTTAGTGGGGTTCTGGACTGGGATTTTGACACATTTTGACAATCCACCAGGAACATCCACTAATGCTGGTAACAGCTCTAAACCCTCAATGCAGTAATTTCCAGCAATAGGCTGAAACAGCAGGGTTCCATTACCGGACCACCCTCGAACCCGACTCTTAACTTCTCGAATCTGTCCAGCAGGTATGGTTACACCTCTCTTACCAATGCGAACGTAGAGCTGTGGTGTCTCCGTAAAAGTTACTTCCTGGAGGGCCAACACTAATGCTTCTACCGTAGATACACTGATACCTAAAGCTTCTTCCAGAATAGTAGAGACATCGACTTTTTCTTTCTGATTGGCATTTTCTTTAATGATCTCTGCTATGACATTACTACCTAAGAAGGGGTAGTTACAGTCTTGACTGATAAGAAGTGGCACTCTGATCATTACATGCCCATGATGCTGACTATGTATCTGAAGATCAATCTCAGCCCATCCATCAAGAGGAACTCCAGTGTTATTAGCAGAAGAAATTTCAAGGGATTGATCAGGAAACAACAATCCAAATGGCTGTATTTTGATGTGTGGAAGTGTTTGTTCAATCCATGATTTGCTCACCATTGTCACTTGTGCCCCTGAGTCAAGGAGCATCTGAAGAGGTGTGCCATTGATTGAGCATGGGACCAGATATCGCTTACCAATGAGTTGAGCTACTCTTATCTTTGGATCCGACTGGCACTGCGAGTTTAACTGTGAGCATTTAGGTGTTATGACCTTTTATTGGGGTTTATCACTGTTTAGGAACGCTGGCTGCCCCTTTCCAGCGACCTCCTCCCGTTTCCCGACATCTTTCGTTGGAGACAGCCAATGGCGCGATGTCCTGCCTGGCCATAAACAAAGCAGTGAACACAGTTTGTATAGTTTTTTTGTACACAGTCGTTGCATTTACCTCGTCTCAGATAATGGTGGTTGGGCGCGATCAGTAGATGAGCGGCTGTCTTTCAAGTTCACAGTCTCAGTGGAGGTGGACATCTGGGCTGGGTGCTTGGTTAGAGAAGAAACTTGAACAGTTAATTCTTTGATAGCATCACGGTTTGCTTGTAAATCAGCATCAACTTTTGACGGGGTGTTTAGTTCACTTTGGGAGTGCTGAGCTGCATTTACAGTAACTGGTCTGTGTCTACCTACTGAACCCAGTCTTTTTAATCGCCTTTCTTCTGCAGTTGTTGATTTTGTTATTTGTTCCAAGAGTAAGTCATCGCTAACCTGCATGTCTGAGAGAAAGTGTTTAAGATCATGTCTAACATGGCTGTTTCTTTCGTTTAACCCCTGGTAAAGTGTGTGAAGGAAAGTGCCCTGAACAAGCTCTTTGTTATAGCTGAAACCTACACCAGGTTGTTGTGACTCAAAGAGAACACGCTGCTATAGACCCATTATTCTGTAAAGAAATTGTTGTGGGCTTTCTTTGTCATTTTGTCTAGCTAGTGCTAGACAAAATGACAAAGAAAGCCCACAACAATTTCTTGAAAAAGTTCAGTTACATTTTTGTCTCTAATGTGGGATCTCTTCAACCCATTAATAGTGAGATCATGCTTATTAACCAACATCTCTTTGAATGTACCAGGTTTTGTTATTTAAAGGACAGCTCTGATAATCTCAGACTCACTGAAACCCTCCTGCAATCCTTCATCCATTTGTTTACAGAGACAATTGAAAGACATGTCACACCCTGCATCACAGATTTGACCACCATGTAACTTAAATTCTCTGTGTGGTAACAAAGCTGAAACATCTGACAATCTTACAACATGATCAGAAATGTTAGATGATGAGTTCATCCTACCCAAAGGAGCAGCGCCGACGTGGAAGGGCATACCTGGTGCTGATGAAGTGACTTCCCTGGTAAGTACACAGCTGTCTCTGCCCTGGGATGATGAGTGCAAGCGAGTGTCTTTGTTCATGTGTAATGTTGGTGTAAGAGTAACTCTGTCCATAGAGGATGGTGGTAGACGATCTTCTCCATCATCATTGGTCGGAGTGTGACGACGGTGGTGTGTTGGTGAATCCACAGCCAAGTCAGGTGCAACAGTACCAGATTCAGTGGCTTGGGTATCTGAAGCTGATGACACATCATTGAGCAAGTCGAAAAGGAGGAGAAGTTGAAACATGCCTTCATCTTCAGCAGCTTTTAGCTTCTCACTTCTGATGTAGTCGACGATTAGGTCATACAGTTCGGGTTCCCCGAGATCAGCAACACGGTAAGTTTCGTAGCCATCATCTATTGAACTGGCAACAGTCTGCAGCTGACTAAGATTAAAATCTGAAAGTTTCTTTTGGATCAGGAAGACCAGAACTCGGCTTTGGCTTAAGGTAGTCATCTTGATGCATCACCTGTGGCAGCTGTTCTCTGGATGACCCTTGACACTGCAGTCTTCCCTGAAACACTGGTCACAGGATACCACGGTTACTATGACAACCTTCCCAAAAGAGATGTGCTGGATCCCGGACGAGCCCCCAATTGTTACCGGCCTCAGACCTAGGGGATATCTGTGCTGGCAGCAAATGATACACAGGCAGTGTGCACTGTGGATCAGAGAACAAACTGAGAGAAACTCAAGAGAACCAAAGTTAGATGTTTCCACAGCGGCAGTCAGTTTATTACTGCAATACTTTTTCTTTAAATGCGTTAACTTCTGAAAAAGATTACACTTTCTAAAAGTGCATTTGGCAGAAATTTAACAGAAAAAACTAATTCATTAAAACAATTGCTAAGTGTATGCAAAACATTCCATGGTATGTAATATTCTCATATTCTATATATTATGTATACTTGTAGGTGTAAACATACATATACAGTTATGTGCAAGTACACCTTATATACATTTGGAAGTTTACATCAATTCACAATAATTAGAATGTACAATGACAGTACAAAAAGAGTGCGTCAAAACTGCACAAAAACATTTATCATTTACCAGAAAAACTTCAAGACCAGATTTCTGGGGAAATGCTTTAGATTTCATTACACTTGATATAATTTGTCTGTCACTCTATTTCACTCATGCATGTGCACACTGAAAAAAATACACGTGCTAAACATCCCAAAATGGCGATTGAAATTAGAATGCAACATACACTAAGCAATTAAATTCTTAAACGCTTCTAAAACACTTTTAAACAATATATATCTAACATAAACTCAGTATTTCAGTATTTTAAACATTTTTCTAATGTCATACAACACAAACCATACATGAAACACGATTAAACTCATGATTTGGTTTTTATAATCCTCTGTGAGTTAAAATATAATTCTAAACAAACTCAAACTCTTTGTATAACATCTGCCGATTTACCCAAGTACAATGAAATGAAGATTTGAGTTATTTATGTTCGTACCTGAGAGAAACACAAGAGAACCAAAGTTAGACGTTTCCACAGCGGCAGTCCGTTTAATACTGAGCGCGCCGAACAGGGGGAAGTATCTCTCTCGCGTGTTTCATGTGTACACAATCCACCATCTAGTGGTGTGGCGGGGTAATGGCAGATGTTTTACTGAAAGCTCTAATTTTGTAAATGTAATAATAAATAAAAATAAACATGAGGAAATGTATTCACGTATTAATAGTTGGGGAATCAAACTTATAAATTACATTTTTTTTTCTTTTTTGACCAATTACACTTGTCTTTTCTATTTACCATGCTGTCTGTCTGTCCATCCATTCATTCATCCATCCATCCATCCATTCATCCAACTGTAGCGATGGTCAGATCTGTTCATTGTACCAGACCCCGAGAACTACAATGCAACTTCATGAGGCCAGACCCCGAGAACTACCATGCAACAAAACAATAAACCTTCTAATCTGAGGAGAGGATCTCTTTGATCCGAGGAGAGAAAGCTATTTGTTTAGCTGCCCAGTCACCCACCCTTGAGCCCCCCTCTTTCCCTCCTGGGGACTGAGAAGATCCCGGAATGTAATAATTACAATTTAGGAATGTATACATTTTACCTTCACATGTTTAGTATCATTTTAAAGGTCTCAGTGTGATTGGAAATATGATCTCAGTCCCATATCAGTAGAACAGAACCCAGGTTTGGAGATATTCTGTCCTACTGACATAAGGGTTGCCCCGGAAAAGATCCTTATCAGGTGGTCTATGTGACATTTGGTTTTTAGGTCACATCCTGTCCCAAGAAAGGGTGTGCAAAGCTTTTATCACTTTGAATTTACAAGTGTTTACGATGGTTGGGGTATTTAAGGAAATTTGGCGAAACACTCAGGGAAGCATTCAATAGTCAGAACTTCCCACACAGTCTCTGTGTGTCTCTATTGCCAGGTATAGTGTTTCTTTAACATTTCCTTAGTAAACTGTATTGCTAAAATATTTAGTTTTATGCTGATCATGTTATGTAACTTTTTCTATTATTTGTTTTATATGTAACATTTGTTTATTGATTATTGCCTGGCAAATAAATGTAAAATTCTTGATTAACTCTAAAATTTCCTGAAATCATTTATACCTAGTTGATTATGTAGTCTGGCGTTACCACAAATCTGTACAAACTGAAGGCTTATGAACGGATGGAGCATAGAGCACGTCTGGGAACTTCTGATTCTTTATGAATGAGCAAGCATTGAGCGGCCGTCTTAAAGAATATTAGTTTACCTCCGTGAGCAGGTATAGTTAGCCGAGCAAAGGTTCTAAGCGTCTCCAGGACCATAATAAATGATTAATTGAAAAGACTGAATGCTTAGAACAATCTATTAAAATGAAAGAAGAAGTACATGTGTCTGGACTCTAAAGTCTGTTCTGAATGATCCTGACAGGAACAACATTATCTGCAAAGAAAGAAACAATGCATTTAACACAAACAATTAAAATGTATAAATTCCAACATGATGAAATGATACATAATTACAAGCTCATTTAGTGTGTGATCTCTAACACGTTCATTCACACACTCGTTTACACACTCGCTTACAGTGGTTCTGTAACAGCATCTGATTTGAAGAGAAACTAACTTCGTTCTGGATTCTGAGGGGGTCCAATGATATTATTGTGTCTGATGGCATCAACCTTAATTCTGTTAATTCTGGGAGCATCTCCCATTTCATTTGTCCTTCTGGGTATTATGAGAAAGATAGAGAGAGAGAGAGAGAGAGAGAGAGAGAGAGAAAGAGAGAGAGAGAGAGAGAGATGGTAAGGAACTAAGGTTTTGTTAAAATAATACACATGTAGTCAACACACACACACACACACACACACACACACACACACACACACACACACACACGTACATGCCTTTCTACTGTAGGGTTCCAGGGGCCGTCATGAAAAAATAAAAACCTTTAAATACACTTACTGAAATCTAACACTTAACATCTATCTATCTATCTATCTATCTATCTATCTATCTATCTATCTATCTATCTATCTATCTATCTATCTATCTATCTATCTATCTATCTATCTATCTATCTATCTATCTATCTATAGGAGAGAGAGAACGGTTTATCAAAATGAATAGACCTTTTGCCTCGTGAATATTAGCCGCTGGTTTGTTTAATACAGTTGCTAAGATACACAACACAAAAAGTCCAGAGTGAGTTGATAGATTGCCTGCTGTTTGTTGACCACGCCCATTATGTCTGTAAACTGACCAATCAATGCAGGGGTGGTTTAAGGTTCTATCCAATCATTGGACTTGTATAGTGTCTGTAGAGGCCTTTTGATTGACGTCATAACCGGTTTACTGTGTTTAACAAGGTCCTGTACAGTTGGTGGTTTTTTTTTTTTTTCCTTGCATCCGCGCCTGAATTAATTATTTATTTATGTATTTTTATGTATTGATAAATTATTTTGCGTAAACAACGGGAAAAATGACAGAAAATATCTTAAACATTTTTCCTCTTTTTTAAATAACATTACATTACATATATACAACATAAAATAATTGTTTTACCCTTTTTTAATTTTAACTGTTTTTTAATTTATTTTCTTTACAAAGCTTTTGCTCAGCAGCTCTCAGTGTCTCCCTGTTTTTTGTTTCATCAATACGTCTGGTAATTGTGTAATCTGAGAGGAATTTTAGCTATTTCTTTAACTGCGTCAGGGCCGAGCATCTTGTTGACAGCGGCTTTGCAGGCAGGTAGCATTAATGTCTCTGCCACAGTGTGGGGCTTTTTATAGATTAGGCTACGAGTTCAGCTACTAGGTAGCTCACTTTGAGATCTCTCTCATTCACCTTTGTGTTTTTTTTTTTCATAAAGTTGGCACCATTAATTTTATTGTCATAAATAAACAAGGCCAATATTGCGCCACCTACTGTCACCCAATTACTGTACATGGTGGAGTATTTTCATTACTCTGTCAGTCACTACATCAGAGGAACAGACACTAAACAATGCAAATTATTTTCAGTAACTTAATAATAATTTTCTGGAGCAATATGAGACCAGCTCTCTCATCCACACTGCCAAAAAACATCAGTTGTTTGTACAGGATGAAGGCACTATAAAATTCTAATCACAGTGTTAAATGAAGGCTGTCTGCCTGCCTGCCTGCCTGCCTGCCTGCCTGCCTGCCTGTCTGTCTGTCTGTCTGTCTGTCTGTCTATCTATCTATCTATCTATCTATCTATCTATCTATCTATCTATCTATCTATCTATCTATCTATCTATCTATCTATCTGTCTATCTGTCTATCTGTCTGTCTGTCCATCAGACCATCTATTTGTCCGCTTTTTTGTCTTTATCTATCTGTCTGTCAGTCTTATATTTTTTTTCTGACTGCCTGCTTGTCTGTATTAACTGTTTTTTTCCTCTCTGCCTCTGACTCATTGATGGATGTGCAGACTTCAGGCAGATCCTTGCGTAGTCATGGCTGAGTGGATAAGGCAACGGACCTGAAATCCGTTTGGGTCTCCCTGCGCTGTGTTAAAATCTTGCCTACACTGTTTGTGATCTTAGTTTCTTACAAAGTCCCTGCAGATTGTTTCACCAGAACACAGCTCTTTAACACTGCAGCAGACGGGAAAGCGAAATCCAAACAGCCTGAGGTCCAAGGTTCTTTTTGTTTCTTTGTAATCTATTTACAGAAAGTTCATCTTAAAACCAGAGTAATTTAAAGGTTGTCAGGCAATTATGGCCTCAGTATATCAAAGACAAGAAATCGCTTTCATGGGATTTTGTGAAGAATTGGATTAAAATCTCTTTGATCTCGAGCAAAAGTCTTTTGTTAAGCGTGTTTCGTGCATGCCGCTGACGTTATGGCCGGCTGCGACAGCATCTCCTCCACAAGCTGGCGGTCTCATCTCCCGGCTTACCTACCGGTAGCGTGGCCGAGCGGCATGCGTGGGTTCGAATCCCACCGCTGCCACTCTATAATTTTGGTCAAATGCAGTAGATCTCCTTCCGTTAATACTGCAGATGTTGATCAGCGGGTCCAAAGCCTAGATCCGTCGAGATCCAGGGTCGCTGTAAATGCGAGTCAAAAAGTGCTCGTTTTAGCTCTATGTTAAACAGTCTCACGAGCTCTTGTCAAATAGAATACAAAGGTTATCCTGCACTGCACACAGTTTTTCTTTCAGTTTGTCAAGTTTAGCCTTTTTTAGTCAAAAAGTAATGATTTGTCAAGATAAAATGCCACTATAGAAACGAAAAAAGAAGGAATCTGAGGATACTAGCAGATAAGACATTGCATTCTTTTCCCTTTGCACTTTATTTACACACAGATTTAGCCACACAGTTGCACACTTTTGTGCCATTCCTGGAACCAGATTCTGTTCAAATGAGAGCCCATGCCTAGCTATCATGATACCAAAACAAGTGTTCAAGCCAGTGATGTCAAATGACAGCTAGACTGGTGTGTCACAGCGAGGTTTCAACTATTTTTGTCCAAAGACATGTTCAAGCATTTGGATGAGTCTTCGATATTCAGTGAAATTTTGCCAAAATATTTCAATATAAAACAAGCAGCAGAGGACTTGAGCATTATCCAAGCAAACTGTAGAATCGAACAGAGTCAGCATGTTGAATAGTTTTCTCTCATGTTTTATCAGTATCAACTCAGTATCAGTATCAACTCAACAAGTCTCCCCTGCACGGGCTCAGTTCAGAAAAACTGACCAACAAGGTAAACATCTGTCAGAAGTGGGATTCGAACCCACGCCTCCAGAGGAGACTGCGACCTGAACACAGCGCCTCAGACCGCTCGGCCATCCTGACAGCCAGGGGTTGATGCCTCTTGCCTTGGTGACCATTGTCTAGGTCATATGTTGAACACGCAAATGTAGAAGACGTATTTCGTTTGCGGTTTAATTATCTATGCGGAACTTTAAATAGTTCTGCTGCAGTGTTAAAGAGCTGTGTTCTGACGGAACAATCTGTGGGGAATTTGTAAGACACTAAGATCACTAATGTAGTAGGCATGATTTTAACATGGCGCAGGGAGACACCAACGGATATTAGGTCCGTCACCTTATCCTCTCAGCCTTGATTATGTGGAAGGTTTTCCATGACCCCTGCACATTCATCATTGAGTCAACTGGTGCTTGCCTGCATTAAAAGGAAACCAATGGGAATCTTTCTGTTTGGTGCACAAAGTTGGCAGGTCATTCGAATCCAGCATTTGTCCTTTTCACCCATGTTCTCATAACATGCAGATAGTGAAGTAATAGGATTTGGAAATAGGTTTTTACTTTTCCCCACTCTGAAGTGATACTCATCCTTATATGTGATCCCAATCTATGTCCACCTCTCTGCTAATCACATGCGAGCACAACATTCTTACCCCTATTCCCAATGAAAAGGGGCTCATATAAAATTATGTGGCATTTATTAAATGTATGATTAAAAATGACTTTGGCCTAACTGTCCTTAGGCTAGCTAAAAAGGTGCATATAGGAAGATGTTGAACACAGAATTCGGATACGTCAATGGTATTATGTCTTCGGATTGCCATTGAGGAATGTGACTGAGGTATTAAAAAGGTTACAGTTAGCAGAGGATGGTTTCGATCCATCGACCTCTGGGTTATGGGCCCAGCACGCTTCCGCTGCGCCACTCTGCTCACTGCGAGCAACCAAAACGATACTCACATCTTGTGGCAAAAAGTGGCTCGGATCTACTCTTCTAGCTTCCAAACGGTGCTGGGAAACCCAGTTGGGTTCTTGTCGATATCATATGAAGTTTTAATTGAATTTGAATTACAATGTGAAGGATTCAGTCAGAGACCATGCTCAGCTATCATGATAACAAAACAAGTGTTCAAGCCAGTGATCTCAAATGAAACCTAGACTTTTGTTTTGGTGACCATGTGTAGGCCAAATAATGAACGCTCAAAAGTCGTGGATGTATTTTGTTGGCGTTTTAATTATCTACGGGGTTGACTGCAAACCGTGCTGCTGCAGTGTTAAAGAGCTGTGTTCCAGCATTTCTTCTCGTCAACCATGTACTGACCACATGCAGATCTTGAAGTGAAAGGATTTTGAAATAGGTTTTACTTTTCTTCACTCTGAAGCGATACTCATCCTTATCTGTGATCTTAATCGATGTCCACCTCTCTGCTAATCACATTTAAGCACTACATTCTTACACTTATTCCCAATGAAAGGTGGCTCATATAAAATTGTGACATTTATTAAATGTATGATTAAAAATGACTCTGGCCTAAGTGTTCTTAGGCCAGCTAAAAATTTGCATATAGGAAGATATTGCACACAAAAATCTGATACCTTCATGGCATTATGTGTTCAGATTGCCATGAAGGAATCCTTGATCACGATTTCCTAGTAGAGCTTTTTCTTAATCTGCAAAATTGTCCGAACCAATATGAAATAAAATGGTAGGATTATTTTTTTTTTTTTTTTGTATATTCAAAAGGTCCAAATGACACATACTAAGCTTATTTTCAGAAAACATTAAAAGACTGGATTATGCAGAGCAGTGTACAGTGTAAAGCCATACACTGATTTGCTTTTATGTGACACTTTTTCTTTTACAAAGGCTGTACATGAGAAAGTGTCGAGGTTCATGGCGAATAATGCTCTTCACACCTTGGGAGACAATGTTCCACCTCCTAATTAAATTATCAAGATAACATGCCACTGTAGAAAAGGGAAAAAAATGGACTCTGAGGATGCTAGCAGGAAGGACGTTTAATTTTTTTTTCTTTCACGAGCCAAAGGGGTCCTTGGGCGACAGGTAGCTTGGCCAAGTAGACTAAGGTGCTGGGTTTACCCACGGCTGCCAGGGAGTATTTTAAAGGTTGTGTGAATTGTTAATTTTTGTCTTCATAGGTTTCCTAGGGATTGTGGCTCCCCTTCTTTCTCACTGTCCACTTACGTGCCTCCAGTGGGCTCAAGAGCCCAACTAAGACAAAGAAGCAAAACGTACCATCGGCAGAAGACACAAGTGTGCCGCTATTTATAAACCTTGGCCCATCTCATAACACACTGCACCTCCCTTTTGTGCACGATAAAATAAAAGCCCCTCGTTTCTTCAGCAGTGCCGTCAGTCATCTTTATCGGACGAGGTGGCCGAGAGGTTAAGCCGATGGACTGCTAATCCATTGTGCTTTGCACGCGTGGGTTCGAGTCCCACCCTCGTCGCAAGGCTGTATCTTAGTGTCAGATTTGCAACAACTTCTGGCTCTTTTGCTATTTCTATCACAAGGCTTCAGGATATAATGCTACTCAGTAAAGCCATACTTGACTGTTAAGAGGAATTTCTGAAACTGTGAGGTTTGCCTAAGCATTGCGACTTCTTGCCTCCAAAGGCTTCCCTAGGGATTGTGGCCCCCGTCTTTCTTGCTGTCCACGTACATGCCTTCAGTGGCCTCAGGAGGCCACCTGAGACAACAAACCAAAATTTACCATTGGCAGAAGACGCAAGTGTGCCGTTACCTTTAGAGGAATTTCCGAAGCTGTTTTTGTTGCTGTCTATTTTGCAAAGGTTGTCTGTTTCCATGATGGATCGTCGCAGCTGTGGCAAAACGACAGTGGCAAAAAAAACTTGCGTCTGAATCCTGTTATTATATGTGGATGATTGTTGCCAATCAGAGAGCAATGCAATGGACGACCGATTCTGCACAGCCTGTTGTGTGTTTTTGTATCACTTTGATCTCGAGCAAAAGTCTTTTGTTAAGCGTGTTTCATGCATGCCGCTGACGTTATGGCCGGCTGCGACAGCATCTACTCCACAAGCTGGCGGTCTCATCTCCCGGCTTTGCTTCTGGTAGCGTGGCCGAGCGGTCTAAGGCGCTGGATTAAGGCTCCAGTCTCTTTGGAGGCGTGGGTTCGAATCCCACCGCTGCCACTCTATAATTTTGGTCAAATACAGTAGATCTCCTTCCGTTAATACTGCAGATGTTGATCAGCGGGTCCAAAGCCTAGATCCGTCGAGATCCAGGGTCGCTGTAAATGCTAGTCAAAAAGTGCTCGTTTTAGCTCTATGTTAAACAGTCTCACGAGCTCTTGTCAAATAGAATACAAAGGTTATCCTGCACTGCACACAGTTTTTCTTTCAGTTTGTCAAGTTTAGCCTTTTATTCAAAAAGTAATGATTTGTATTTATTCCTCCGTACAACCAGATAGGTCCAAAACACACATACTAAGCTTATTTTAAGAAAACAATAAAGGACTGGATTATGCAGATCAGTGTACTCTGTACAGCATTGTTGTGATATCTGTCCTTTTCACTTGTTCACATTATGCAATACACTGATTTACTTGTAGGTGACACCTTTTCTTTCACAAATGCTGTAAATCAGAGAGTGTCATGGTTCATCAATGATCCATCTCCTAATTGAATTATCAAGATAAAATGCCACTATAGAAACGAAAAAAAAAAAGGAATCTGAGGATACTAGCAGATAAGACATTGCATTCTTTTACCTTTGCACTTTATTTACACACAGATTTAGCCACACAGTTGCACACTTTTGTGCCATTCCTGGAACCAGATTCTGTTCAAATGAGAGCCCATGCCTAGCTATCATGATACCAAAACAAGTGTTCAAGCCAGTGATGTCAAATGACAGCTAGACTGGTGTGTCACAGCGAGGTTTCAACTATTTTTGTCCAAAGACATGTTCAAGCATTTGGATGAGTCTTCGATATTCAGTGAAATTTTGCCAAAATATTTCAATATAAAACAAGCAGCAGAGGACTTGAGCATTATCCAAGCAAACTGTAGAATCGAACAGAGTCAGCATGTTGAATAGTTTTCTCTCATGTTTTATCAGTATCAACTCAGTATCAGTATCAACTCAACAAGTCTCCCCTGCACGGGCTCAGTTCAGAAAAACTGACCAACAAGGTAAACATCTGTCAGAAGTGGGATTCGAACCCACGCCTCCAGAGGAGACTGCGACCTGAACACAGCGCCTCAGACCGCTCGGCCATCCTGACAGCCAGGGGTTGATGCCTCTTGCCTTGGTGACCATTGTCTAGGTCATATGTTGAACACGCAAATGTAGAAGACGTATTTCGTTTGCGGTTTAATTATCTATGCGGAACTTTAAATAGTTCTGCTGCAGTGTTAAAGAGCTGTGTTCTGACGGAACAATCTGTGGGGAATTTGTAAGACACTAAGATCACTAATGTAGTAGGCATGATTTTAACATGGCGCAGGGAGACACCAACGGATATTAGGTCCGTCACCTTATCCTCTCAGCCTTGATTATGTGGAAGGTTTTCCATGACCCCTGCACATTCATCATTGAGTCAACTGGTGCTTGCCTGCATTAAAAGGAAACCAATGGGAATCTTTCTGTTTGGTGCACAAAGTTGGCAGGTCATTCGAATCCAGCATTTGTCCTTTTCACCCATGTTCTCATAACATGCAGATAGTGAAGTAATAGGATTTGGAAATAGGTTTTTACTTTTCCCCACTCTGAAGTGATACTCATCCTTATATGTGATCCCAATCTATGTCCACCTCTCTGCTAATCACATGCGAGCACAACATTCTTACCCCTATTCCCAATGAAAAGGGGCTCATATAAAATTATGTGGCATTTATTAAATGTATGATTAAAAATGACTTTGGCCTAACTGTCCTTAGGCTAGCTAAAAAGGTGCATATAGGAAGATGTTGAACACAGAATTCGGATACGTCAATGGTATTATGTCTTCGGATTGCCATTGAGGAATGTGACTGAGGTATTAAAAAGGTTACAGTTAGCAGAGGATGGTTTCGATCCATCGACCTCTGGGTTATGGGCCCAGCACGCTTCCGCTGCGCCACTCTGCTCACTGCGAGCAACCAAAACGATACTCACATCTTGTGGCAAAAAGTGGCTCGGATCTACTCTTCTAGCTTCCAAACGGTGCTGGGAAACCCAGTTGGGTTCTTGTCGATATCATATGAAGTTTTAATTGAATTTGAATTACAATGTGAAGGATTCAGTCAGAGACCATGCTCAGCTATCATGATAACAAAACAAGTGTTCAAGCCAGTGATCTCAAATGAAACCTAGACTTTTGTTTTGGTGACCATGTGTAGGCCAAATAATGAACGCTCAAAAGTCGTGGATGTATTTTGTTGGCGTTTTAATTATCTACGGGGTTGACTGCAAACCGTGCTGCTGCAGTGTTAAAGAGCTGTGTTCCAGCATTTCTTCTCGTCAACCATGTACTGACCACATGCAGATCTTGAAGTGAAAGGATTTTGAAATAGGTTTTACTTTTCTTCACTCTGAAGCGATACTCATCCTTATCTGTGATCTTAATCGATGTCCACCTCTCTGCTAATCACATTTAAGCACTACATTCTTACACTTATTCCCAATGAAAGGTGGCTCATATAAAATTGTGACATTTATTAAATGTATGATTAAAAATGACTCTGGCCTAAGTGTTCTTAGGCCAGCTAAAAATTTGCATATAGGAAGATATTGCACACAAAAATCTGATACCTTCATGGCATTATGTGTTCAGATTGCCATGAAGGAATCCTTGATCACGATTTCCTAGTAGAGCTTTTTCTTAATCTGCAAAATTGTCCGAACCAATATGAAATAAAATGGTAGGATTATTATTATTTTTTTTTTGTATATTCAAAAGGTCCAAATGACACATACTAAGCTTATTTTCAGAAAACATTAAAAGACTGGATTATGCAGAGCAGTGTACAGTGTAAAGCCATACACTGATTTGCTTTTATGTGACACTTTTTCTTTTACAAAGGCTGTACATGAGAAAGTGTCGAGGTTCATGGCGAATAATGCTCTTCACACCTTGGGAGACAATGTTCCACCTCCTAATTAAATTATCAAGATAACATGCCACTGTAGAAAAGGGAAAAAAATGGACTCTGAGGATGCTAGCAGGAAGGACGTTTAATTTTTTTTTCTTTCACGAGCCAAAGGGGTCCTTGGGCGACAGGTAGCTTGGCCAAGTAGACTAAGGTGCTGGGTTTACCCACGGCTGCCAGGGAGTATTTTAAAGGTTGTGTGAATTGTTAATTTTTGTCTTCATAGGTTTCCTAGGGATTGTGGCTCCCCTTCTTTCTCACTGTCCACTTACGTGCCTCCAGTGGGCTCAAGAGCCCAACTAAGACAAAGAAGCAAAACGTACCATCGGCAGAAGACACAAGTGTGCCGCTATTTATAAACCTTGGCCCATCTCATAACACACTGCACCTCCCTTTTGTGCACGATAAAATAAAAGCCCCTCGTTTCTTCAGCAGTGCCGTCAGTCATCTTTATCGGACGAGGTGGCCGAGAGGTTAAGCCGATGGACTGCTAATCCATTGTGCTTTGCACGCGTGGGTTCGAGTCCCACCCTCGTCGCAAGGCTGTATCTTAGTGTCAGATTTGCAACAACTTCTGGCTCTTTTGCTATTTCTATCACAAGGCTTCAGGATATAATGCTACTCAGTAAAGCCATACTTGACTGTTAAGAGGAATTTCTGAAACTGTGAGGTTTGCCTAAGCATTGCGACTTCTTGCCTCCAAAGGCTTCCCTAGGGATTGTGGCCCCCGTCTTTCTTGCTGTCCACGTACATGCCTTCAGTGGCCTCAGGAGGCCACCTGAGACAACAAACCAAAATTTACCATTGGCAGAAGACGCAAGTGTGCCGTTACCTTTAGAGGAATTTCCGAAGCTGTTTTTGTTGCTGTCTATTTTGCAAAGGTTGTCTGTTTCCATGATGGATCGTCGCAGCTGTGGCAAAACGACAGTGGCAAAAAAAACTTGCGTCTGAATCCTGTTATTATATGTGGATGATTGTTACCAATCAGAGAGCAATGCAATGGACGACCAATTCTGCACAGCCTGTTGTGTGTTTTTGTATCACTTTGATCTCGAGCAAAAGTCTTTTGTTAAGCGTGTTTCATGCATGCCGCTGACGTTATGGCCGGCTGCGACAGCATCTACTCCACAAGCTGGCGGTCTCATCTCCCGGCTTCGCTACTGGTAGCGTGGCCGAGCGGTCTAAGGCGCTGGATTAAGGCTCCAGTCTCTTTGGAGGCGTGGGTTCGAATCCCACCGCTGCCACTCTATAATTTTGGTCAAATACAGTAGATCTCCTTCCGTTAATACTGCAGATGTTGATCAGCGGGTCCAAAGCCTAGATCCGTCGAGATCCAGGGTCGCTGTAAATGCTAGTCAAAAAGTGCTCGTTTTAGCTCTATGTTAAACAGTCTCACGAGCTCTTGTCAAATAGAATACAAAGGTTATCCTGCACTGCACACAGTTTTTCTTTCAGTTTGTCAAGTTTAGCCTTTTTTAGTCAAAAAGTAATGATTTGTATTTATTCCTCCGTACAACCAGATAGGTCCAAAACACACATACTAAGCTTATTTTAAGAAAACAATAAAGGACTGGATTATGCAGATCAGTGTACTCTGTACAGCATTGTTGTGATATCTGTCCTTTTCACTTGTTCACATTATGCAATACACTGATTTACTTGTAGGTGACACCTTTTCTTTCACAAATGCTGTAAATCAGAGAGTGTCATGGTTCATCAATGATCCATCTCCTAATTGAATTATCAAGATAAAATGCCACTATAGAAACGAAAAAAAAAAAGGAATCTGAGGATACTAGCAGATAAGACATTGCATTCTTTTACCTTTGCACTTTATTTACACACAGATTTAGCCACACAGTTGCACACTTTTGTGCCATTCCTGGAACCAGATTCTGTTCAAATGAGAGCCCATGCCTAGCTATCATGATACCAAAACAAGTGTTCAAGCCAGTGATGTCAAATGACAGCTAGACTGGTGTGTCACAGCGAGGTTTCAACTATTTTTGTCCAAAGACATGTTCAAGCATTTGGATGAGTCTTCGATATTCAGTGAAATTTTGCCAAAATATTTCAATATAAAACAAGCAGCAGAGGACTTGAGCATTATCCAAGCAAACTGTAGAATCGAACAGAGTCAGCATGTTGAATAGTTTTCTCTCATGTTTTATCAGTATCAACTCAGTATCAGTATCAACTCAACAAGTCTCCCCTGCACGGGCTCAGTTCAGAAAAACTGACCAACAAGGTAAACATCTGTCAGAAGTGGGATTCGAACCCACGCCTCCAGAGGAGACTGCGACCTGAACGCAGCGCCTCAGACCGCTCGGCCATCCTGACAGCCAGGGGTTGATGCCTCTTGCCTTGGTGACCATTGTCTAGGTCATATGTTGAACACGCAAATGTAGAAGACGTATTTCGTTTGCGGTTTAATTATCTATGCGGAACTTTAAATAGTTCTGCTGCAGTGTTAAAGAGCTGTGTTCTGACGGAACAATCTGTGGGGAATTTGTAAGACACTAAGATCACTAATGTAGTAGGCATGATTTTAACATGGCGCAGGGAGACACCAACGGATATTAGGTCCGTCACCTTATCCTCTCAGCCTTGATTATGTGGAAGGTTTTCCATGACCCCTGCACATTCATCATTGAGTCAACTGGTGCTTGCCTGCATTAAAAGGAAACCAATGGGAATCTTTCTGTTTGGTGCACAAAGTTGGCAGGTCATTCGAATCCAGCATTTGTCCTTTTCACCCATGTTCTCATAACATGCAGATAGTGAAGTAATAGGATTTGGAAATAGGTTTTTACTTTTCCCCACTCTGAAGTGATACTCATCCTTATATGTGATCCCAATCTATGTCCACCTCTCTGCTAATCACATGCGAGCACAACATTCTTACCCCTATTCCCAATGAAAAGGGGCTCATATAAAATTATGTGGCATTTATTAAATGTATGATTAAAAATGACTTTGGCCTAACTGTCCTTAGGCTAGCTAAAAAGGTGCATATAGGAAGATGTTGAACACAGAATTCGGATACGTCAATGGTATTATGTCTTCGGATTGCCATTGAGGAATGTGACTGAGGTATTAAAAAGGTTACAGTTAGCAGAGGATGGTTTCGATCCATCGACCTCTGGGTTATGGGCCCAGCACGCTTCCGCTGCGCCACTCTGCTCACTGCGAGCAACCAAAACGATACTCACATCTTGTGGCAATAAGTGGCTCGGATCTACTCTTCTAGCTTCCAAACGGTGCTGGGAAACCCAGTTGGGTTCTTGTCGATATCATATGAAGTTTTAATTGAATTTGAATTACAATGTGAAGGATTTCAGTCAGAGACCATGCTCAGCTATCATGATAACAAAACAAGTGTTCAAGCCAGTGATCTCAAATGAAACCTAGACTTTTGTTTTGGTGACCATGTGTAGGCCAAATAATGAACGCTCAAAAGTCGTGGATGTATTTTGTTGGCGTTTTAATTATCTACGGGGTTGACTGCAAACCGTGCTGCTGCAGTGTTAAAGAGCTGTGTTCAAGCATTTCTTCTCGTCAACCATGTACTGACCACATGCAGATCTTGAAGTGAAAGGATTTTGAAATAGGTTTTACTTTTCTTCACTCTGAAGCGATACTCATCCTTATCTGTGATCTTAATCGATGTCCACCTCTCTGCTAATCACATTTAAGCACTACATTCTTACACTTATTCCCAATGAAAGGTGGCTCATATAAAATTGTGACATTTATTAAATGTATGATTAAAAATGACTCTGGCCTAAGTGTTCTTAGGCCAGCTAAAAATTTGCATATACGAAGATATTGCACACAAAAATCTGATACCTTCATGGCATTATGTGTTCAGATTGCCATGAAGGAATCCTTGATCACGATTTCCTAGTAGAGCTTTTTCTTAATCTGCAAAATTGTCCGAACCAATATGAAATAAAATGGTAGAATTATTATTTTTTTTTTTTTGTATATTCAAAAGGTCCAAATGACACATACTAAGCTTATTTTCAGAAAACATTAAAAGACTGGATTATGCAGAGCAGTGTACAGTGTAAAGCCATACACTGATTTGCTTTTATGTGACACTTTTTCTTTTACAAAGGCTGTACATGAGAAAGTGTCGAGGTTCATGGCGAATAATGCTCTTCACACCTTGGGAGACAATGTTCCACCTCCTAATTAAATTATCAAGATAACATGCCACTGTAGAAAAGGGAAAAAAATGGACTCTGAGGATGCTAGCAGGAAGGACGTTTAATTTTTTTTTCTTTCACGAGCCAAAGGGGTCCTTGGGCGACAGGTAGCTTGGCCAAGTAGACTAAGGTGCTGGGTTTACCCACGGCTGCCAGGGAGTATTTTAAAGGTTGTGTGAATTGTTAATTTTTGTCTTCATAGGTTTCCTAGGGATTGTGGCTCCCCTTCTTTCTCACTGTCCACTTACGTGCCTCCAGTGGGCTCAAGAGCCCAACTAAGACAAAGAAGCAAAACGTACCATCGGCAGAAGACACAAGTGTGCCGCTATTTATAAACCTTGGCCCATCTCATAACACACTGCACCTCCCTTTTGTGCACGATAAAATAAAAGCCCCTCGTTTCTTCAGCAGTGCCGTCAGTCATCTTTATCGGACGAGGTGGCCGAGAGGTTAAGCCGATGGACTGCTAATCCATTGTGCTTTGCACGCGTGGGTTCGAGTCCCACCCTCGTCGCAAGGCTGTATCTTAGTGTCAGATTTGCAACAACTTCTGGCTCTTTTGCTATTTCTATCACAAGGCTTCAGGATATAATGCTACTCAGTAAAGCCATACTTGACTGTTAAGAGGAATTTCTGAAACTGTGAGGTTTGCCTAAGCATTGCGACTTCTTGCCTCCAAAGGCTTCCCTAGGGATTGTGGCCCCCGTCTTTCTTGCTGTCCACGTACATGCCTTCAGTGGCCTCAGGAGGCCACCTGAGACAACAAACCAAAATTTACCATTGGCAGAAGACGCAAGTGTGCCGTTACCTTTAGAGGAATTTCCGAAGCTGTTTTTGTTGCTGTCTATTTTGCAAAGGTTGTCTGTTTCCATGATGGATCGTCGCAGCTGTGGCAAAACGACAGTGGCAAAAAAAACTTGCGTCTGAATCCTGTTATTATATGTGGATGATTGTTGCCAATCAGAGAGCAATGCAATGGACGACCAATTCTGCACAGCCTGTTGTGTGTTTTTGTATCACTTTGATCTCGAGCAAAAGTCTTTTGTTAAGCGTGTTTCATGCATGCCGCTGACGTTATGGCCGGCTGCGACAGCATCTACTCCACAAGCTGGCGGTCTCATCTCCCGGCTTCGCTACTGGTAGCGTGGCCGAGCGGTCTAAGGCGCTGGATTAAGGCTCCAGTCTCTTTGGAGGCGTGGGTTCGAATCCCACCGCTGCCACTCTATAATTTTGGTCAAATACAGTAGATCTCCTTCCGTTAATACTGCAGATGTTGATCAGCGGGTCCAAAGCCTAGATCCGTCGAGATCCAGGGTCGCTGTAAATGCTAGTCAAAAAGTGCTCGTTTTAGCTCTATGTTAAACAGTCTCACGAGCTCTTGTCAAATAGAATACAAAGGTTATCCTGCACTGCACACAGTTTTTCTTTCAGTTTGTCAAGTTTAGCCTTTTTTAGTCAAAAAGTAATGATTTGTATTTATTCCTCCGTACAACCAGATAGGTCCAAAACACACATACTAAGCTTATTTTAAGAAAACAATAAAGGACTGGATTATGCAGATCAGTGTACTCTGTACAGCATTGTTGTGATATCTGTCCTTTTCACTTGTTCACATTATGCAATACACTGATTTACTTGTAGGTGACACCTTTTCTTTCACAAATGCTGTAAATCAGAGAGTGTCATGGTTCATCAATGATCCATCTCCTAATTGAATTATCAAGATAAAATGCCACTATAGAAACGAAAAAAAAAAAGGAATCTGAGGATACTAGCAGATAAGACATTGCATTCTTTTACCTTTGCACTTTATTTACACACAGATTTAGCCACACAGTTGCACACTTTTGTGCCATTCCTGGAACCAGATTCTGTTCAAATGAGAGCCCATGCCTAGCTATCATGATACCAAAACAAGTGTTCAAGCCAGTGATGTCAAATGACAGCTAGACTGGTGTGTCACAGCGAGGTTTCAACTATTTTTGTCCAAAGACATGTTCAAGCATTTGGATGAGTCTTCGATATTCAGTGAAATTTTGCCAAAATATTTCAATATAAAACAAGCAGCAGAGGACTTGAGCATTATCCAAGCAAACTGTAGAATCGAACAGAGTCAGCATGTTGAATAGTTTTCTCTCATGTTTTATCAGTATCAACTCAGTATCAGTATCAACTCAACAAGTCTCCCCTGCACGGGCTCAGTTCAGAAAAACTGACCAACAAGGTAAACATCTGTCAGAAGTGGGATTCGAACCCACGCCTCCAGAGGAGACTGCGACCTGAACGCAGCGCCTCAGACCGCTCGGCCATCCTGACAGCCAGGGGTTGATGCCTCTTGCCTTGGTGACCATTGTCTAGGTCATATGTTGAACACGCAAATGTAGAAGACGTATTTCGTTTGCGGTTTAATTATCTATGCGGAACTTTAAATAGTTCTGCTGCAGTGTTAAAGAGCTGTGTTCTGACGGAACAATCTGTGGGGAATTTGTAAGACACTAAGATCACTAATGTAGTAGGCATGATTTTAACATGGCGCAGGGAGACACCAACGGATATTAGGTCCGTCACCTTATCCTCTCAGCCTTGATTATGTGGAAGGTTTTCCATGACCCCTGCACATTCATCATTGAGTCAACTGGTGCTTGCCTGCATTAAAAGGAAACCAATGGGAATCTTTCTGTTTGGTGCACAAAGTTGGCAGGTCATTCGAATCCAGCATTTGTCCTTTTCACCCATGTTCTCATAACATGCAGATAGTGAAGTAATAGGATTTGGAAATAGGTTTTTACTTTTCCCCACTCTGAAGTGATACTCATCCTTATATGTGATCCCAATCTATGTCCACCTCTCTGCTAATCACATGCGAGCACAACATTCTTACCCCTATTCCCAATGAAAAGGGGCTCATATAAAATTATGTGGCATTTATTAAATGTATGATTAAAAATGACTTTGGCCTAACTGTCCTTAGGCTAGCTAAAAAGGTGCATATAGGAAGATGTTGAACACAGAATTCGGATACGTCAATGGTATTATGTCTTCGGATTGCCATTGAGGAATGTGACTGAGGTATTAAAAAGGTTACAGTTAGCAGAGGATGGTTTCGATCCATCGACCTCTGGGTTATGGGCCCAGCACGCTTCCGCTGCGCCACTCTGCTCACTGCGAGCAACCAAAACGATACTCACATCTTGTGGCAAAAAGTGGCTCGGATCTACTCTTCTAGCTTCCAAACGGTGCTGGGAAACCCAGTTGGGTTCTTGTCGATATCATATGAAGTTTTAATTGAATTTGAATTACAATGTGAAGGATTCAGTCAGAGACCATGCTCAGCTATCATGATAACAAAACAAGTGTTCAAGCCAGTGATCTCAAATGAAACCTAGACTTTTGTTTTGGTGACCATGTGTAGGCCAAATAATGAACGCTCAAAAGTCGTGGATGTATTTTGTTGGCGTTTTAATTATCTACGGGGTTGACTGCAAACCGTGCTGCTGCAGTGTTAAGGAGCTGTGTTCCAGCATTTCTTCTCCTCAACCATGTACTGACCACATGCAGATCTTGAAGTGAAAGGATTTTGAAATAGGTTTTACTTTTCTTCACTCTGAAGCGATACTCATCCTTATCTGTGATCTTAATCGATGTCCACCTCTCTGCTAATCACATTTAAGCACTACATTCTTACACTTATTCCCAATGAAAGGTGGCTCATATAAAATTGTGACATTTATTAAATGTATGATTAAAAATGACTCTGGCCTAAGTGTACTTAGGCCAGCTAAAAATTTGCATATAGGAAGATATTGCACACAAAAATCTGATACCTTCATGGCATTATGTGTTCAGATTGCCATGAAGGAATCCTTGATCACAATTTCCTAGTAGAGCTTTTTCTTAATCTGCAAAATTGTCCGAACCAATATGAAATAAAATGGTAGGATTATTATTATTTTTTTTTGTATATTCAAAAGGTCCAAATGACACATACTAAGCTTATTTTCAGAAAACATTAAAAGACTGGATTATGCAGAGCAGTGTACAGTGTAAAGCCATACACTGATTTGCTTTTATGTGACACTTTTTCTTTTACAAAGGCTGTACATGAGAAAGTGTCGAGGTTCATGGCGAATAATGCTCTTCACACCTTGGGAGACAATGTTCCACCTCCTAATTAAATTATCAAGATAACATGCCACTGTAGAAAAGGGAAAAAAAATGGACTCTGAGGATGCTAGCAGGAAGGACGTTTAAATTTTTTTTCTTTCACGAGCCAAAGGGGTCCTTGGGCGACAGGTAGCTTGGCCAAGTATCTATTTATAAACCTTGGCCCATCTCATAACACACTGCACCTCCCTTTTGTGCGCGATAAAATAAAAGCCCCTCGTTTCTTCAGCAGTGCCGTCAGTCATCTTTATCGGACGAGGTGGCCGAGAGGTTAAGGCGATGGACTGCTAATCCATTGTGCTTTGCATGCGTGGGGTTCGAGTCCCACCCTCGTCGCAAGGCTGTATCTTAGTGTCAGATTTGCAACAACTTCTGGCTCTTTTGCTATTTCTATCACAAGGCCTCAGGATATAATGCTACTCAGTAAAGCCATACTTGACTGTTAAGAGGAATTTCTGAAACTGTGAGGTTTGCCTAAGCATTGCGACCCTCCAAAGGCTTCCCTAGGGATTGTGGCCCCCGTCTTTCTTGCTGTCCACGTACATGCCTTCAGTGGCCTCAGGAGGCCACCTGAGACAACAAACCAAAATTTACCATTGGCAGAAGACGCAAGTGTGCCGTTACCTTTAGAGGAATTTCCGAAGCTGTTTTTGTTGCTGTCTATTTTGCAAAGGTTGTCTGTTTCCATGATGGATCGTCGCAGCTGTGGCAAAACAACAGTGGCAAAAAAAACTTGCGTCTGAATCCTGTTATTATATGTGGATGATTATTGCCAATCAGAGGGCAATGCAATGGACGACCAATTCTGCACAGCCTGTTGTGTGTTTTTGTATCACTTTGATCTCGAGCAAAAGTCTTTTGTTAAGCGTGTTTCGTGCATGCCGCTGACGTTATGGCCGGCTGCGACAGCATCTCCTCCACAAGCTGGCGGTCTCATCTCCCGGCTTCCCTACCGGTAGCGTGGCCGAGCGGTATAAGGCGCTGGATTAAGGCTCCAGTCTCTTGGAGGCGTGGGTTCGAATCCCACCGCTGCCACTCTATAATTTTGGTCAAATACAGTAGATCTCCTTCCGTTAATACTGCAGATGTTGATCAGCGGGTCCAAAGCCTAGATCCGTCGAGATCCAGGGTCGCTGTAAATGCTAGTCAAAAAGTGCTCATTTTAGCTCTATGTTAAACAGTCTCACGAGCTCTTGTCAAATAGAATACAAAGGTTATCCTGCACTGCACACAGTTTTTCTTTTAGTTTGTCAAGTTTCGCCTTTTTTGGTCAAAAAGTAATGATTTGTATTTATTCCTCCGTACAACCAGATAGGTCCAAAACACACATATTAAGCTTATTTTCAGAAAACAATAAAGGACTGGATTATGCAGATCAGTGTACTCTGTACAGCATTGTTGTGATATCTGTCCTTTTCACTTGTTCACATTTTGCAATACACTGATTTACTTGTAGGTGACACCTTTTCTTTCACAAATGCTGTAAATCAGAGAGTGTCATGGTTCATCAATGATCCATCTCCTAATTGAATTATCAAGATAAAATGCCACTATAGAAACGAAAAAAGAAGGAATCTGAGGATACTAGCAGATAAGACATTGCATTCTTTTCCCTTTGCACTTTATTTACACACAGATTTAGCCACACAGTTGCACACTTTTGTGCCATTCCTGGAACCAGATTCTGTTCAAATGAGAGCCCATGCCTAGCTATCATGATACCAAAACAAGTGTTCAAGCCAGTGATGTCAAATGAAAGCTAGACTGGTGTGTCACAGCGAGGTTTCAACTATTTTTGTCCAAAGACATGCTCAAGCATCCGGATGAGTCTTCGATATTCAGTGATATTTTGCCAAGATATTTCAATATCAAACAAGCAGCAGATGACTTGAGCATTAGCCAAGCAAACTGTAGAATCGAACAGAGTCAGCATGTTGAATAGTTTTCTCTCATGTTTTTTCAGCATCAACTCAACAAGTCTCCCCTGCACTGGCTCAGTTCAGAAAAACTGACCAACAAGGTAAACATCTGTCAGAAGTGGGATTCGAACCCACGCCTCCAGAGGAGACTGCGACCTGAACGCAGCGCCTTAGACCGCTCGGCCATCCTGACAGCCAGGGGTTGCTGCCTCTTGCCTTGGTGACCATTGTCTAGGTCATATGTTGAACACGCAAATGTAGAAGACGTTTTTCGTTCGCGGTTTAATTATCTATGCGGATGACTTTAAATAGTTCTGCTGCAGTGTTAAAGAGCTGTGTTCTGACGGAACAATCTGTGGGGAATTTGTAAGACACTAAGATCACTAATGTAGTAGGCATGATTTTAACATGGCGCAGGGAGACACCAACGGATATTAGGTCCGTCCCCTTATCCTCTCAGCCTTGATTATGGAAGGTTTTCCATGACCCCTGCACATTCATCCTTGAGTCAACTGGTGCTTGCCTGCATTAAAAGGAATCCAATGGGAATCTTTCTGTTTGGTGCACAAAGTTGGCAGGTTATTCGAATCCAGCATTTGTCCTTTTCAACCCATGTTCTCATCACATGCAGATAGTGAAGTAATAGGATTTGGAAATAGGTTTTTACTTTTCCCCACTCTGAAGTGATACTCATCCTTATGTGTGATCCCAATCTATGTCCACCTCTCTGCTAATCACATGCGAGCACAACTTTCTTACCCCTATTCCCAATGAAATGGGGCTCATATAAAATTATGTGGCATTTATTAAATGTATGATTAAAAATGACTTTGGCCTAACTGTCCATAGGCTAGCTAAAAAGGTGCATATAGGAAGATGTTGAACACAGAATTCTGATACCTCAATGGTATTATGTCTTCAAATTGCCATTGAGGAATGTGACTGAGGTATTAAAAAGGTTACAGTTAGCAGAGGATGGTTTCGATCCATCGACCTCTGGGTTATGGGCCCAGCACGCTTCCGCTGCGCCACTCTGCTCACAGCGAGCAACCAAGACGGGACTCACATCTTGTGGCAAAGAGTGGCTCGGATCTACTCTTCTAGCTTCCAAACGGTGCTGGGAAACCCAGTGGGGTTCTTGTCGATATCAGATGAAGTTTTAATTGAATTTGAATTACAATGTAAAGGATTCAGTCAGAGACCATGCTCAGCTATCATGATAACAAAACAAGTGTTCAAGCCAGTGATCTCAAATGAAACCTAGACTTTTGTTTTGGTGACCATGTGTAGGCCAAATAATGAACGCTCAAAAGCCGTGGATGTATTTTGTTGGCGTTTTAATTATCTACGGGGTTGACTGCAAACCGTGCTGCTGCAGTGTTAAGGAGCTGTGTTCCAGCATTTCTTCTCCTCAACCATGTACTGACCACATGCAGATCTTGAAGTGAAAGGATTTTGAAATAGGTTTTACTTTTCTTCACTCTGAAGCGATACTCATCCTTATCTGTGATCTTAATCGATGTCCACCTCTCTGCTAATCACATTTAGGCACTACATTCTTACACTTATTCCCAATGAAAGGTGGCTCATATAAAATTGTGACATTTATTAAATGTATCATTAAAAATGACTCTGGCCTAAGTGTTCTTAGGCCAGCTAAAAATTTGCATATAGGAAGATATTGCACACAAAAATCTGACACCTTCATGGCATTATGTGTTCAGATTGCCATGAAGGAATCCTTGATCACGATTTCCTAGTAGAGCTTTTTCTTAATCTGCAAAATTGTCCGAACCAATATGAAATAAAATGGTAGGATTATTATAATTTTTTTTTGTATATTCAAAAGGTCCAAATGACACATACTAAGCTTATTTTTAGAAAACATTAAAAGACTGGATTATGCAGAGCAGTGTACAGTGTAAAGCCATACACTGATTTGCTTTTATGTGACACTTTTTCTTTTACAAAGGCTGTACATGAGAAAGTGTCGAGGTTCATGGCGAATAAATGCTCTTCACACCTTGGGAGACAATGTTCCACCTCCTAATTAAATTATCAAGATAACATGCCACTGTAGAAAAGGGAAAAAAAATGGACTCTGAGGATGCTAGCAGGAAGGACGTTTAAATTTTTTTTCTTTCACGAGCCAAAGGGGTCCTTGGGCGACAGGTAGCTTGGCCAAGTATCTATTTATAAACCTTGGCCCATCTCATAACACACTGCACCTCCCTTTTGTGCGCGATAAAATAAAAGCCCCTCGTTTCTTCAGCAGTGCCGTCAGTCATCTTTATCGGACGAGGTGGCCGAGAGGTTAAGGCGATGGACTGCTAATCCATTGTGCTTTGCATGCGTGGGTTCGAGTCCCACCCTCGTCGCAAGGCTGTATCTTAGTGTCAGATTTGCAACAACTTTTGGCTCTTTTGCTATTTCTATCACAAGGCTTCAGGATATAATGCTACTCAGTAAAGCCATACTTGACTGTTAAGAGGAATTTCTGAAACTGTGAGGTTTGCCTAAGCATTGCGACTTCTTGCCTCCAAAGGCTTCCCTAGGGATTGTGGCCCCCGTCTTTCTTGCTGTCCACGTACATGCCTTCAGTGGCCTCAAGAGGCCACCTGAGACAACAAACCAAAATTTACCATTGGCAGAAGACGCAAGTGTGCCGTTACCTTTAGAGGAATTTCCGAAGCTGTTTTTGTTGCTGTCTATTTTGCAAAGGTTGTCTGTTTCCATGATGGATCGTCGCAGCTGTGGCAAAACGACAGTGGCAAAAAAAACTTGCGTCTGAATCCTGTTATTATATGTGGATGATTGTTGACAATCAGAGGGCAATGCAATGGACGACCAATTCTGCACAGCCTGTTGTGTGTTTTTGTATCACTTTGATCTCGAGCAAAAGTCTTTTGTTAAGCGTGTTTCGTGCATGCCGCTGACGTTATGGCCGGCTGCGACCGCATCTCCTCCACAAGCTGGCGGTCTCATCTCCCGGCTTCCCTACCGGTAGCGTGGCCGAGCGGTCTAAGGCGCTGGATTAAGGCTCCAGTCTCTTTGGAGGCGTGGGTTCGAATCCCACCGCTGCCACTCTATAATTTTGGTCAAATACAGTAGATCTCCTTCCGTTAATACTGCAGATGTTGATCAGCGGGTCCAAAGCCTAGATCCGTCGAGATCCAGGGTCGCTGTAAATGCTAGTCAAAAAGTGCTCGTTTTAGCTCTATGTTAAACAGTCTCACGAGCTCTTGTCAAATAGAATACAAAGGTTATCCTGCACTGCACACAGTTTTTCTTTCAGTTTGTCAAGTTTAGCCTTTTTTGGTCAAAAAGTAATGATTTGTATTTATTCCTCCGTACAACCAGATAGGTCCAAAACACACATATTAAGCTTATTTTCAGAAAACAATAAAGGACTGGATTATGCAGATCAGTGTACTCTGTACAGCATTGTTGTGATATCTGTCCTTTTCACTTGTTCACATTTTGCAATACACTGATTTACTTGTAGGTGACACCTTTTCTTTCACAAATGCTGTAAATCAGAGAGTGTCATGGTTCATCAATGATCCATCTCCTAATTGAATTATCAAGATAAAATGCCACTATAGAAACGAAAAAAGAAGGAATCTGAGGATACTAGCAGATAAGACATTGCATTCTTTTCCCTTTGCACTTTATTTACACACAGATTTAGCCACACAGTTGCACACTTTTGTGCCATTCCTGGAACCAGATTCTGTTCAAATGAGAGCCCATGCCTAGCTATCATGATACCAAAACAAGTGTTCAAGCCAGTGATGTCAAATGAAAGCTAGACTGGTGTGTCACAGCGAGGTTTCAACTATTTTTGTCCAAAGACATGCTCAAGCATCCGGATGAGTCTTCGATATTCAGTGATATTTTGCCAAGATATTTCAATATCAAACAAGCAGCAGATGACTTGAGCATTAGCCAAGCAAACTGTAGAATCGAACAGAGTCAGCATGTTGAATAGTTTTCTCTCATGTTTTTTCAGCATCAACTCAACAAGTCTCCCCTGCACTGGCTCAGTTCAGAAAAACTGACCAACAAGGTAAACATCTGTCAGAAGTGGGATTCGAACCCACGCCTCCAGAGGAGACTGCGACCTGAACGCAGCGCCTTAGACCGCTCGGCCATCCTGACAGCCAGGGGTTGCTGCCTCTTGCCTTGGTGACCATTGTCTAGGTCATATGTTGAACACGCAAATGTAGAAGACGTTTTTCGTTCGCGGTTTAATTATCTATGCGGATGACTTTAAATAGTTCTGCTGCAGTGTTAAAGAGCTGTGTTCTGACGGAACAATCTGTGGGGAATTTGTAAGACACTAAGATCACTAATGTAGTAGGCATGATTTTAACATGGCGCAGGGAGACACCAACGGATATTAGGTCCGTCCCCTTATCCTCTCAGCCTTGATTATGGAAGGTTTTCCATGACCCCTGCACATTCATCCTTGAGTCAACTGGTGCTTGCCTGCATTAAAAGGAATCCAATGGGAATCTTTCTGTTTGGTGCACAAAGTTGGCAGGTTATTCGAATCCAGCATTTGTCCTTTTCAACCCATGTTCTCATCACATGCAGATAGTGAAGTAATAGGATTTGGAAATAGGTTTTTACTTTTCCCCACTCTGAAGTGATACTCATCCTTATGTGTGATCCCAATCTATGTCCACCTCTCTGCTAATCACATGCGAGCACAACTTTCTTACCCCTATTCCCAATGAAATGGGGCTCATATAAAATTATGTGGCATTTATTAAATGTATGATTAAAAATGACTTTGGCCTAACTGTCCATAGGCTAGCTAAAAAGGTGCATATAGGAAGATGTTGAACACAGAATTCTGATACCTCAATGGTATTATGTCTTCAAATTGCCATTGAGGAATGTGACTGAGGTATTAAAAAGGTTACAGTTAGCAGAGGATGGTTTCGATCCATCGACCTCTGGGTTATGGGCCCAGCACGCTTCCGCTGCGCCACTCTGCTCACAGCGAGCAACCAAGACGGGACTCACATCTTGTGGCAAAGAGTGGCTCGGATCTACTCTTCTAGCTTCCAAACGGTGCTGGGAAACCCAGTGGGGTTCTTGTCGATATCAGATGAAGTTTTAATTGAATTTGAATTACAATGTAAAGGATTCAGTCAGAGACCATGCTCAGCTATCATGATAACAAAACAAGTGTTCAAGCCAGTGATCTCAAATGAAACCTAGACTTTTGTTTTGGTGACCATGTGTAGGCCAAATAATGAACGCTCAAAAGCCGTGGATGTATTTTGTTGGCGTTTTAATTATCTACGGGGTTGACTGCAAACCGTGCTGCTGCAGTGTTAAGGAGCTGTGTTCCAGCATTTCTTCTCCTCAACCATGTACTGACCACATGCAGATCTTGAAGTGAAAGGATTTTGAAATAGGTTTTACTTTTCTTCACTCTGAAGCGATACTCATCCTTATCTGTGATCTTAATCGATGTCCACCTCTCTGCTAATCACATTTAGGCACTACATTCTTACACTTATTCCCAATGAAAGGTGGCTCATATAAAATTGTGACATTTATTAAATGTATCATTAAAAATGACTCTGGCCTAAGTGTTCTTAGGCCAGCTAAAAATTTGCATATAGGAAGATATTGCACACAAACATCTGACACCTTCATGGCATTATGTGTTCAGATTGCCATGAAGGAATCCTTGATCACGATTTCCTAGTAGAGCTTTTTCTTAATCTGCAAAATTGTCCGAACCAATATGAAATAAAATGGTAGGATTATTATAATTTTTTTTTGTATATTCAAAAGGTCCAAATGACACATACTAAACTTATTTTTAGAAAACATTAAAAGACTGGATTATGCAGAGCAGTGTACAGTGTAAAGCCATACACTGATTTGCTTTTATGTGACACTTTTTCTTTTACAAAGGCTGTACATGAGAAAGTGTCGAGGTTCATGGCGAATAATGCTCTTCACACCTTGGGAGACAATGTTCCACCTCCTAATTAAATTATCAAGATAACATGCCACTGTAGAAAAGGGAAAAAAAATGGACTCTGAGGATGCTAGCAGGAAGGACGTTAAAATTTTTTTTCTTTCACGAGCCAAAGGGGTCCTTGGGCGACAGGTAGCTTGGCCAAGTATCTATTTATAAACCTTGGCCCATCTCATAACACACTGCACCTCCCTTTTGTGCGCGATAAAATAAAAGCCCCTCGTTTCTTCAGCAGTGCCGTCAGTCATCTTTATCGGACGAGGTGGCCGAGAGGTTAAGGCGATGGACTGCTAATCCATTGTGCTTTGCATGCGTGGGTTCGAGTCCCACCCTCGTCGCAAGGCTGTATCTTAGTGTCAGATTTGCAACAACTTCTGGCTCTTTTGCTATTTCTATCACAAGGCTTCAGGATATAATGCTACTCAGTAAAGCCATACTTGACTGTTAAGAGGAATTTCTGAAACTGTGAGGTTTGCCTAAGCATTGCGACTTCTTGCCTCCAAAGGCTTCCCTAGGAATTGTGGCCCCCGTCTTTCTTGCTGTCCACGTACATGCCTTCAGTGGCCTCAAGAGGCCACCTGAGACAACAAACCAAAATTTACCATTGGCAGAAGACGCAAGTGTGCCGTTACCTTTAGAGGAATTTCCGAAGCTGTTTTTGTTGCTGTCTATTTTGCAAAGGTTGTCTGTTTCCATGATGGATCGTCGCAGCTGTGGCAAAACGACAGTGGCAAAAAAAACTTGCGTCTGAATCCTGTTATTATATGTGGATGATTGTTGACAATCAGAGGGCAATGCAATGGACGACCAATTCTGCACAGCCTGTTGTGTGTTTTTGTATCACTTTGATCTCGAGCAAAAGTCTTTTGTTAAGCGTGTTTCGTGCATGCCGCTGACGTTATGGCCGGCTGCGACCGCATCTCCTCCACAAGCTGGCGGTCTCATCTCCCGGCTTCCCTACCGGTAGCGTGGCCGAGCGGTCTAAGGCGCTGGATTAAGGCTCCAGTCTCTTTGGAGGCGTGGGTTCGAATCCCACCGCTGCCACTCTATAATTTTGGTCAAATACAGTAGATCTCCTTCCGTTAATACTGCAGATGTTGATCAGCGGGTCCAAAGCCTAGATCCGTCGAGATCCAGGGTCGCTGTAAATGCTAGTCAAAAAGTGCTCGTTTTAGCTCTATGTTAAACAGTCTCACGAGCTCTTGTCAAATAGAATACAAAGGTTATCCTGCACTGCACACAGTTTTTCTTTCAGTTTGTCAAGTTTAGCCTTTTTTGGTCAAAAAGTAATGATTTGTATTTATTCCTCCGTACAACCAGATAGGTCCAAAACACACATATTAAGCTTATTTTTAGAAAACAATAAAGGACTGGATTATGCAGATCAGTGTACTCTGTACAGCATTGTTGTGATATCTGTCCTTTTCACTTGTTCACATTTTGCAATACACTGATTTACTTGTAGGTGACACCTTTTCTTTCACAAATGCTGTAAATCAGAGAGTGTCATGGTTCATCAATGATCCATCTCCTAATTGAATTATCAAGATAAAATGCCACTATAGAAACGAAAAAAGAAGGAATCTGAGGATACTAGCAGATAAGACATTGCATTCTTTTCCCTTTGCACTTTATTTACACACAGATTTAGCCACACAGTTGCACACTTTTGTGCCATTCCTGGAACCAGATTCTGTTCAAATGAGAGCCCATGCCTAGCTATCATGATACCAAAACAAGTGTTCAAGCCAGTGATGTCAAATGAAAGCTAGACTGGTGTGTCACAGCGAGGTTTCAACTATTTTTGTCCAAAGACATGCTCAAGCATCCGGATGAGTCTTCGATATTCAGTGATATTTTGCCAAGATATTTCAATATCAAACAAGCAGCAGATGACTTGAGCATTAGCCAAGCAAACTGTAGAATCGAACAGAGTCAGCATGTTGAATAGTTTTCTCTCATGTTTTTTCAGCATCAACTCAACAAGTCTCCCCTGCACTGGCTCAGTTCAGAAAAACTGACCAACAAGGTAAACATCTGTCAGAAGTGGGATTCGAACCCACGCCTCCAGGGGAGACTGCGACCTGAACGCAGCGCCTTAGACCGCTCGGCCATCCTGACAGCCAGGGGTTGATGCCTCTTGCCTTGGTGACCATTGTCTAGGTCATATGTTGAACACGCAAATGTAGAAGACGTATTTCGTTCGCGGTTTAATTATCTACGCGGATGACTTTAAATAGTTCTGCTGCAGTGTTAAAGAGCTGTGTTCTGACGGAACAATCTGTGGGGAATTTGTAAGACACTAAGATCACTAATGTAGTAGGCATGATTTTAACATGGCGCAGGGAGACACCAACGGATATTAGGTCCGTCACCTTATCCTCTCAGCCTTGATTATGTGGAAGGTTTTCCATGACCCCTGCACATTCATCATTGACTCAACTGGTGCTTGCCTGCATTAAAAGGAAACCAATGGGAATCTTTCTGTTTGGTGCACAAAGTTGGCAGGTCATTCGAATCCAGCATTTGTCCTTTTCACCCATGTTCTCATCACATGCAGATAGTAAAGTAATAGGATTTGGAAATAGGTTTTTACTTTTCCCCACTCTGAAGTGATACTCATCCTTATATGTGATCCCAATCTATGTCCACCTCTCTGCTAATCACATGCGAGCACAACATTCTTACCCCTATTCCCAATGAAAAGGGGCTCATATAAAATTATGTGGCATTTATTAAATGTATGATTAAAAATGACTTTGGCCTAACTGTCCTTAGGCTAGCTAAAAAGGTGCATATAGGAAGATGTTGAACACAGAATTCGGATACCTCAATGGTATTATGTCTTCAGATTGCCATTGAGGAATGTGACTGAGGTATTAAAAAGGTTACAGTTAGCAGAGGATGGATTCGATCCATCGACCTCTGGGTTATGGGCCCAGCACGCTTCCGCTGCGCCCCTCTGCTCACTGCGAGCAACTAACACGGGACTTACATCTTGTGGCAAAGAGTGGCTCGGATCTACTCTTCTAGCTTCCAAACGGTGCTGGGAAACCCAGTGGGGTTCTTGTCGATATCAGATGAAGTTTTTAATTGAATTTGAATTACAATGTGAAGGATTCAGTCAGAGACCATGCTCAGCTATCATGCTAACAAAACAAGTGTTCAAGCCAGTGATCTCAAATGAAACCTAGACTTTTGTTTTGGTGACCATGTGTAGGCCAAATAATGAACGCTCAAAAGTCGTGGATGTATTTTGTTGCCGTTTTAATTATCTACGGGGTTGACTGCAAACCGTGCTGCTGCAGTGTTAAAGAGCTGTGTTCCAGCATTTCTTCTCCTCAACCATGTACTGACCACATGCAGATCTTGAAGTAAAAGGATTTTGAAATAGGTTTTACTTTTCTTTTACTCTGAAGCGATACTCATCCTTATCTGTGATCTTAATCGATGTCCACCTCTCTGCTAATCACATTTAAGCACTAAATTCTTACACTTATTCCCAATGAAAGGTGGCTCATATAAAATTGTGACATTTATTAAATGTATGATTAAAAATGACTCTGGCCTAAGTGTTCTTAGGCCAGCTAAAAATTTGCATATAGGAAGATATTGCACACAAAAATCTGATACCTTCATGGCATTATGTGTTCAGATTGCCATGAAGGAATCCTTGATCACAATTTCCTAGTAGAGCTTTTTCTTAATCTGCAAAATTGTCCGAACCAATATGAAATAAAATGGAAGGATTATTATTTTTTTTGTATATTCAAAAGGTCCAAATGACACATACTAAGCTTATTTTCAGAAAACATTAAAAGACTGGATTATGCAGAGCAGTGTACAGTGTAAAGCCATACACTGATTTGCTTTTATGTGACACTTTTTTTTTTACAAAGGCTGTACATGAGAAAGTGTCGAGGTTCATGGCGAATAATGCTCTTCACACCTTGGGAGACAATGTTCCACCTCCTAATTAAATTATCAAGATAACATGCCACTGTAGAAAAGGGAAAAAAATGGACTCTGAGGATGCTAGCAGGAAGGACGTTTAATCTTTTTTTTCTTTCATGGGCCAAAGAGGTCCTTGGGCGACAGGTAGCTTGGCCAAGTAGACTAAGGTGCTGGGTTTCCCCACGGCTGCCAAGGAGTATTTTAAAGGTTGTGTGAATTGTAACTTTTGTCTTCAAAGGTTTCCTAGGGATTGTGGCTCCCCTTCTTTCTCACTGTCCACTTACGTGCCTTCAGTGGGCTCAAGAGCCCAACTAAGACAAAGAAGCAAAACGTACCATCGGCAGAAGACACAAGTGTGCCGCTATTTATAAACCTTGGCCCATCTCATAACACACTGCACCTCCCTTTTGTGCGCGATAAAATAAAAGCCCCTCGTTTCTTCAGCAGTGCCGTCAGTCATCTTTATCGGACGAGGTGGCCGAGAGGTTAAGGCGATGGACTGCTAATCCATTGTGCTTTGCACGCGTGGGTTCGAGTCCCACCCTCGTCGCAAGGCTGTATCTTAGTTGCAGATTTGCAACAACTTCTGGCTCTTTTGCTATTTCTATCACAAGGCTTCAGGATATAATGCTACTCAGTAAAGCCATACTTGACTGTTTAGAGGAATTTCTGAAGCTGTGAGGTTTGCCTAAGCATTGCGACTTCTTGCCTCCAAAGGCTTCCCTAGGGCTTGTGGCCCCCGTCTTTCTTGCTGTCCACGTACATGCCTTCAGTGGCCTCAAGAGGCCACCTGAGACAACAAACCAAAATTTACCATTGGCAGAAGACGCAAGTGTGCCGTTACCTTTAGAGGAATTTCCAAAGCTGTTTTTGTTGCTGTCTATTTTGCAAAGGTTGTCTGTTTCCATGATGGATCGTCGCAGCTGTGGCAAAACGACAGTGGCAAAAAAAACTTGCGTCTGAATCCAGTTATTATATGTGGATGATTGTTGACAATCAGAGGGCAATGCAATGGACGACCAATTCTGCACAGCCTGTTGTGTGTTTTTGTATCACTTTGATCTCGAGCAAAAGTCTTTTGTTAAGCGTGTTTCGTGCATGCCGCTGACGTTATGGCCGGCTGCGACAGCATCTCCTCCACAAGCTGGCGGTCTCATCTCCCGGCTGCGCTACCGGTAGCGTGGCCGAGCGGTCTAAGGCGCTGGATTAAGGCTCCAGTCTCTTTGGAGGCGTGGGTTCGAATCCCACCGCTGCCACTCTATAATTTTGGTCAAATACAGTAGATCTCCTTCCGTTAATACTGCAGATGTTGATCAGCGGGTCCAAAGCCTAGATCCGTCGAGATCCAGGGTCGCTGTAAATGCTAGTCAAAAAGTGCTCGTTTTAGCTCTATGTTAAACAGTCTCACGAGCTCTTGTCAAATAGAATACAAAGGTTATCCTGCACTGCACACAGTTTTTCTTTCAGTTTGTCAAGTTTAGCCTTTTTTTGTCAAAAAGTAATGATTTGTATTTATTCCTCCGTACAACCAGATAGGTCCAAAACACACATACTAAGCTTATTTTTAGAAAACAATAAAGGACTGGATTATGCAGATCAGTGTACTCTGTACAGCATTGTTGTGATATCTGTCCTTTTCACTTGTTCACATTATGCAATACACTGATTTACTTGTAGGTGACACCTTTTCTTTCACAAATGCTGTAAATCAGAGAGTGTCATGGTTCATCAATGAGCCATCTCCTAATTGAATAATCAAAATAAAATGCGACTATAGAAACGAAAAAAGAAGGAATCTGAGGATACTAGCAGATAAGACATTGCATTCTTTTCCCTTTGCACTTTATTTACACACAGATTTAGCCTCACAGTTGCACACTTTTGTGCCATTCCTGAAACCGGATTCTGTTCAAATGAGAGCCCATGCCTAGCTATCATGATACCAAAACAAGTGTTCAAGCCAGTGATGTCAAATGAAAGCTAGACTGGTGTGTCACAGCGAGGTTTTAACTATTTTTGTCCAAAGACATGTTCAAGCATTCGGATGAGTCTTTGATATTCAGGGAAATTTTGCCAAAATATTTCAATATCAAACAAGCAGCAGAGAACTTGAGCATTATCCAAGCAAACTGTAGAATCGAACAGAGTCAGCATGTTGAATAGTTTTCTCTCATGTTTTTTCAGTATCAACTCAGTATCAGTATCAACTCAACAAGTCTCCCTGCACGGGCTAAGTTCAGAAAAACTGACCAACAAGGTAAACATCTGTCAGAAGTGGGATTCGAACCCACGCCTCCAGGGGAGACTGCGACCTGAACGCAGCGCCTTAGACCGCTCGGCCATCCTGACAGCCAGGGGTTGATGCCTCTTGCCTTGGTGACCATTGTCTAGGTCATATGTTGAACACGCAAATGTAGAAGACGTATTTCGTTCGCGGTTTAATTATCTACGCGGATGACTTTAAATAGTTCTGCTGCAGTGTTAAAGAGCTGTGTTCTGACGGAACAATCTGTGGGGAATTTGTAAGACACTAAGATCACTAATGTAGTAGGCATGATTTTAACATGGCGCAGGGAGACACCAACGGATATTAGGTCCGTCACCTTATCCTCTCAGCCTTGATTATGTGGAAGGTTTTCCATGACCCCTGCACATTCATCATTGAGTCAACTGGTGCTTGCCTGCATTAAAAGAAAACCAATGGGAATCTTTCTGTTTGGTGCACAAAGTTGGCAGGTCATTCGAATCCAGCATTTGTCCTTTTCACCCATGTTCTCATCACATGCAGATAGTGAAGTAATAGGATTTGGAAATAGGTTTTTACTTTTCCCCACTCTGAAGTGATACTCATCCTTATATGTGATCCCAATCTATGTCCACCTCTCTGCTAATCACATGCGAGCACAACTTTCTTACCCCTATTTCCAATGAAAAGGGGCTTATATAAATTTATGTGGCATTTATTAAATGTATGATTAAAAATGACTTTGGCCTAACTGTCCTTAGGCTAGCTAAAAAGGTGCATATAGGAAGATGTTGAACACAGAATTCGGATACCTCAATGGTATTATGTCTTCAGATTGCCATTGAGGAATGTGACTGAGGTATTAAAAAGGTTACAGTTCGCAGAGGATGGTTTCGATCCATCGACCTCTGGGTTATGGGCCCAGCACGCTTCCGCTGCGCCACTCTGCTCACTGCGAGCAACCAACACGGGACTCACATCTTGTGGCAAAGAGTGGCTCGGATCTACTCTTCTAGCTTCCAAACGGTGCTGGGAAACCCAGTGGGGTTCTTGTCGATATCAGATGAAGTTTTTAATTGAATTTGAATTACAATGTGAAGGATTCAGTCAGAGACCATGCTCAGCTATCATGCTAACAAAACAAGTGTTCAAGCCAGTGATCTCAAATGAAACCTAGACTTTTGTTTTGGTGACCATGTGTAGGCCAAATAATGAACGCTCAAAAGTCGTGGATGTATTTTGTTGCCGTTTTAATTATCTACGGGGTTGACTGCAAACCGTGCTGCTGCAGTGTTAAAGAGCTGTGTTCCAGCATTTCTTCTCCTCAACCATGTACTGACCACATGCAGATCTTGAAGTGAAAGGATTTTGAAATAGGTTTTACTTTTCTTTTACTCTGAAGCGATACTCATCCTTATCTGTGATCTTAATCGATGTCCACCTCTCTGCTAATCACATTTAAGCACTACATTCTTACACTTATTCCCAATGAAAGGTGGCTCATATAAAATTGTGACATTTATTAAATGTATGATTAAAAATGACTCTGGCCTAAGTGTTCTTAGGCCAGCTAAAAATTTGCATATAGGAAGATATTGCACACAAAAATCCGATACCTTCATGGCATTATGTGTTCAGATTGCCATGAAGGAATCCTTGATCACAATTTCCTAGTAGAGCTTTTTCTTAATCTGCAAAATTGTCCGAACCAATATGAAATAAAATGGTAGGATTATTATTTTTTTTGTATATTCAAAAGGTCCAAATGACACATACTAAGCTTATTTTCAGAAAACATTAAAAGACTGGATTATGCAGAGCAGTGTACAGTGTAAAGCCATACACTGATTTGCTTTTATGTGACCCTTTTTTTTTTACAAAGGCTGTACATGAGAAAGTGTCAAGGTTCATGGCGAATAATGCTCTTCACACCTTGGGAGACAATGTTCCACCTCCTAATTAAATTATCAAGATAACATGCCACTGTAGAAAAGGGGAAAAAATGGACTCTGAGGATGCTAGCAGGAAGGACGTTTAATTTTTTTTTCTTTCACGGGCCAAAGGGGTCCTTGGGCGACAGGTAGCTTCGCCAAGTAGACTAAGGTGCTGGGTTTACCCACGGCTGCCAAGGAGTATTTTAAAGGTTGTGTGAATTGTGACTTTTTGTCTTCAAAGGTTTCCTAGGGATTGTGGCTCCCCTTCTTTCTCACTGTCCACTTACGTGCCTCCAGTGGGCTCAAGAGCCCAACTAAGACAAAGAAGCAAAACGTACCATCGGCAGAAGACACAAGTGTGCCGCTATTTATAAACCTTGGCCCATCTCATAACACACTGCACCTCCCTTTTGTGCGCGATAAAATAAAAGCCCCTCGTTTCTTTAGAAGTGCCGTCAGTCATCTTTATCGGACGAGGTGGCCGAGAGGTTAAGGCGATGGACTGCTAATCCATTGTGCTTTGCACGCGTGGGTTCGAGTCCCACCCTCGTCGCAAGGCTGTATCTTAGTTGCAGATTTGCAACAACTTCTGGCTCTTTTGCTATTTCTATCACAAGGCTTCAGGATATAATGCTACTCAGTAAAGCCATACTTGACTGTTTAGAGGAATTTCTGAAGCTGTGAGGTTTGCCTAAGCATTGCGACTTCTTGCCTCCAAAGGCTTCCCTAGGGATTGTGGCCCCCGTCTTTCTTGCTGTCCACGTACATGCCTTCAGTGGCCTCAAGAGGCCACCTGAGACAACAAACCAAAATTTACCATTGGCAGAAGACGCAAGTGTGCCGTTACCTTTAGAGGAATTTCCGAAGCTGTTTTTGTTGCTGTCTATTTTGCAAAGGTTGTCTGTTTCCATGATGGATCGTCGCAGCTGTGGCAAAATGACAGTGGCAAAAAAAACTTGCGTCTGAATCCTGTTATTATATGTGGATGATTGTTGACAATCATAGGGCAATGCAATGGACGACCAATTCTGCACAGCCTGTTGTGTGTTTTTGTATCACGTCGATCTCGAGCAAAAGTCTTTGGTTAAGCGTGTTTCGTGCATGCCGCTGACGTTATGGCCGGCTGCGACAGCATCTCCTTCACAAGCTGGCGGTGTAATCTCCCGGCTTCGCTACTGGTAGCGTGGCCGAGCGGTCTAAGGCGCTGGATTTAGGCTCCAGTCTCTTTGGAGGCGTGGGTTCGAATCCCACCGCTGCCACTCTATAATTTTGGTCAAATACAGTAGATCTCCTTCCGTTAATACTGCAGATGTTGATCAGCGGGTCCAAAGCCTAGATCCGTCCAGATCCAGGGTCGCTGTAAATGCTAGTCAAAAAGTGCTTGTTTTAGCTCTATGTTAAACAGTCTCACGAGCTCTTGTCAAATAGAATACAAACTTTTAACTTGTTCACATTATGCAATACACTGATTTACTTGTAGGTGACACCTTTTCTTTCACAAATGCTGTAAATCAGAGAGTGTCATGGTTCATCAATGATCCATCTCCTAATTGAATTATCAAGATAAAATGCCACTATAGAAACGAAAAAAGAAGGAATCTGAGGATACTAGCAGATAAGACATTGCATTCTTTTCCCTTTGCACTTTATTTACACACAGATTTAGCCACACAGTTGCACACTTTTGTGCCATTCCTGGAACCAGATTCTGTTCAAATGAGTGCCCATGCCTAGCTATCATGATACCAAAACAAGTGTTCAAGCCAGTGATGTCAAATGAAAGCTAGACTGGTGTGTCACAGCGAGGTTTCAACTATTTTCCTCTCAGCCTTGATTATGGAAGGTTTTCCATGACCCCTGCACATTCATTATTGAGTCAACTGATGCTTGCCTGCATTAAAAGGAAACCAATGGGAATCTTTCTGTTTGGTGCACAAAGTTGGCAGGTCATTCGAATCCAGCATTTGTCCTTTTCACCCATGTTCTCATCACATGCAAATAGTGAAGTAATAGGATTTGGAAATAGGTCTTTACTTTTCCCCACTCTGAAGTGATACTCATCCTTATATGTGATCCCAATCTATGTCCACCTCTCTGCTAATCACATGCGAGCACAACATTCTTACCCCTATTCCCAATGAAACTGGGCTCATATAAAATTATGTGGCATTTATTAAATGTATGATTAAAAATGACTTTGGCCTAACTGTCCATAGGCTAGCTAAAAAGGTGCATATAGGAAGATGTTGAACACCGAATTCGGATACCTCAATGGTATTATGTCTTCAGATTGCCATTAAGGAATGTGACTGAGGTATTAAAAAGGTTACAGTTAGCAGAGGATGGTTTCGATCCATCGACCTCTGGGTTATGGGCCCAGCACGCTTCCGCTGCGCCACTCTGCTCACTGCGAGCAACCAAGACGGGACTCACTTCTTGTGGCAAAAAGTGGCTCGGATCTACTCTTCTAGCTTCCAAACGGTGCTGGGAAACCCAGTGGGGTTCTTGTTGATATCAGATGAAGTTTTAATTGAATTTGAATTACAGCAAGAATTGGAATTGCAGATAGGATTTACCTGAAGGAAGCAACAGTGACGGTAAAGTTGGGACATTTAAACGAGATGAGAGTATCTAACCTGATAAGAGCAATAACAGAGAGGATTGGTGAGGGGAAGATTCTTGCTGTGTGCCCTAAGCAAAACAAGGAGTATGAGGTCACCCTAGAACAAGAAGACACAGAGTTTCTCCTGGAGGGTCTGGTGATCAATGGTAGCAACTGTGAGGTAAACAGACTGCAAAACAGAGACTATGTGGTCTCATTTATGCATCTGCCTGTCTACATTGTGGACGATCAAATTGTTAAAAAGTTGAAGGGATGGGGGTTTTCCCTATATCAAAGATAAAAAGGAGAGTGTATCCGGGTAACAACATCGAGAATGGGACAAGATTCGTGAAAGCGCGGTTCCCGAAAGAAGTTGCCTCTCTACCGTACAGCACGAAGATGGAAACGGCAGAAGGCCCACAGTACTTCCGGGTTATGCACAGCCAACAGGTGAAGACCTGCCGGCTGTGCATGAGCCCGGATCACGTGGTGAAGTATTCCCCGGACTTCAAATGCTTCAAGTGTGAGGAGAGAGGGCACTTTGCGAGGGACTGCAATGCAGTAACGTGCCCGGATTGCAATCTGCCTCTGAACAGGTGTGAGTGTTGGATGGGAAATGAGGAGGAGGATGGCCAGCAGGTGGACGGGCAGGTACTTGAACGGGACCGTGAGCGACGAGAGGAGGATGGAACAACAACACCAGAAGGGGAAACAACAATGGACAAGGGCGTGGAACAAGGACAACGAGAGAACAACCAGGACGATCACTTACAACAGGACGGGGAAATCTGGACCCAGCTAAGGCTGACTGAAGGTTTGCAAGATGGTTTGGACGGGGTGAAGAAGGAGGACCAAGGGAAAGAGACATCGGTAGACATTCAACAGGACGGAGATCCCGGGATTTAAATGGAGTTGATGGACAGCCTGCAGATTGATCTGACTGGATGGAATCGGACAATCCAGTATGCAAGGAACGAGGAACGGGAATGGAAGATGGAGAGGGAAAAGAAGAGGAGGAGAAACAAGTAAAACCAACAAAAAGAAGGAGGTCAGTAAAAACAATACCCAATGTGGATGTTGCCAGAAAGAAGGTCCCTAAACAGGACATAGTGAAAACTGAGAACAGATTTGACTCGTTAAAGGACTTGGAGGAGATCGACTTAGAAAATTGGATCCTTTATTACTCTAATATGCATTATGCTGTTAAGAATTGTGACTTTTAATGCTAGAGGATTAACGGATGTAAGGAAACATGAGAGAGTTAAGGAAATGTGCAAAGCAGAAGATGTGATTTTGTTGCAGGAGACTAACTGGAGGGAAGTCCACATGGCAGGAATAAGGAAAAAGTGGAAAGGAGAGGTGTTTTTTAATAACGGTGATGATAGGATGGGCAGAGGGGTAGCATTTTTAATAAGGGAAAACAGAGGCGTAACATGTAAAACAGTATACAGCGATAAAGACGGGAAATGCATGGCTGTAGAAATGGAGTATGACGAGAAAGTGGTAGTTGTGGTTAATGTTCATGCGCCAACGGAAGAAAACATAAAGAAAGAGTATTTTAGTGCCTTAAGAGCTTTGTCAAAAAATTACAATGAAATTGTTATGATGGGGGATTTTAATACCGTTTTTAGTAAGTTTGAAATGGCTGAGGGAATGGTTTTTAAAACTGATAAAGGAAGAAAGGAACTGAAGCTATTGATGGAAGAACGAAACATGATTGATATATGGAGAGAAAGAAATGAAAAGATAAAAGAATATTCAAGAAGGCAATTGGTAGGGAATTTTATGTGCAAAACTAGGATTGATTTTGTCTTATGTACAAGAAACATTGAAAGTTTTATCGGTAATATCAAATACGAAGAATCGAGGTTAAGTGATCATAAACCTATTTTTATGGTAATAGACTGGAGTTCTGTAAAAAGAGGGCCGGGAGTATGGGTCTTAAATACAGACATTTTAAAGAATGAAGATTATGTTTTAAGTATCAAAGAAATCATTGAAGAAAAGAAGGAGGACGAAATGTACACTGAGGGTATAAGAATTTGGTGGGAAAATGTTAAATATTTAATCAAAAAGTTTACTATAAAGTACTGCAAGCTAATACAAAGAAACAAGAGGAATAAGGAGAGAGAAATGAGAAAAAAATTGGAAAAGGAGATAAATGAGAATGGGAACAATATATACAAAGGATAAAAGAATTAGAGGGAATTCTGAAGGAAATAGAAGAGAAGAAATATGATGGAGCAAGACTAAGAAGTAAAGCAAAATACATTGTGGAGGGTGAAAAATGTACAAAGTTTTTCTTGAATCTGGAAAAAAGTAAAGGGAAAGCGGAAACAATAAAAAAAATAAAAGGAAAAAATGGAACAGTTGCAAGAACAAATGATGAAATATTAAAAGAAATAAAGTTATACTATGAGAATTTGTTTGGAGCGGAGGGGGTGAGTGAAGAAGAGAAACAGGATCTATTGAAACAAATAAAAACAACAGTATGGGAAGTGGACAAAAAAGAATGTGATGAAGAGATAAGAGAAGAAGAGATAAAAAGAGCAATAAGCGAATTAAACAAAAAGAAGAGTCCTGGAATAGATGGTTTGGGGAGTGAATTTTATATAATTTTTCAAGACGTTTTAACTGATATTTTAAAAGAAGTATATGTAGATATTTTTAAGAAAGGAGAGTTGAATCAAAGAATGGGAATGGGCTTAATAAAATTTATATACAAGAAAAAAGGGGAGAAAACAGATCTTAAGAACTACAGACCAATCACTATGCTGAATACTGATTTTAAGATTCTATCCAAAATTTTAGCCAACAGACTGAAGGAAGTGATGCCGAGCATAATTAAAACTAACCAAGTGTACGGTGTAAAGGGTAGAGATATAGCAGACACAACAATTGGTATAAAAGATACGATAAGGTACATGCGTGAGCAGAATAAAGATGGTTTTATTATCAGTCTAGACTTTGAGAAAGCATTCGACAGGGTGGAACATAGTTTCTTATTTGACGTTTTAAAGAGGTTTGGGTTTGGAGGACATTTTATTAAATGGATAAGGATCTTATACAAAGGTGCATTAACAAAAATTAAATGCAATGGGTTTTTAACACAGTGTTTTAAAATATCAAGATCAATAAGACAAGGATGCCCGCTGTCAGCACTTTTATATTCTCTAGTTGCGGAACCTTCAGGACTAACTATAAAACAAGAGCAAGGAATAAAAGGATTAGGCATCAAGGGAGAAAAGAATAATATATTTCAGTATGCGGATGACACAACGCTATTGGTCAAAGATCTGGAAGGGGTGAAAAAAGCAATGCAAATCATACAACAGTTTTGTAGGGGATCAGGAGCCAAAATAAACGAGGATAAAACGGTATACATGAGATGCGGAAGGGCGGCGGTTTTAAATGAGCATTTTACTTTTAAGGAAGCAAAAGAAATGAAGATTTTAGGAGTTTTAATGGGGAGGGACGAAAAGAAAGCAGAGGAAACAATGTGGGAGGAAATGTTAGGAGGGATTGAAAGGAGGTTGACATTTTGGAAAATGAGAACATTAGCACTAAAAGGGAAAGTGTTAGTTCTTAACGTTTTAATGACTTCTAAACTGTGGTACATTTTATACACATCATCTATGCCGTTGTGGGCAGAAAAAAGGCTGAAAAAATGTTTTTTAGATTTTTTTATGGGAAGGAAAGCCTGCAAGGGTTTCGTACAACACCTTAATAGGAGCTTAATTTTCCAAAATAAGTGTAGCAACTTCAATCTTGGAGACAACATACTGTGGATGAGAACAAAGAATTGGATGACAGAGGGGTTGCCAGACTTTTATAGAGAACTGTTGAGGGCCTGGGGCAAATTTTTGACTCATGTACATTTTATTCCACAAGGAAGAGAGAACATTTTAAATCAGCCTCTATTCTTAAACAATGGCATTTTAAATCGGGGGAACGAGATATTCTTTAAGAAATGGTGGGATGTGGGTATTATGAAAGTAAGAGATGTTTTATATGAATTCAAAGAGGGGTTTTTACCATCACAATACATTGTAGACATAATGGAGGAGGCAAAGGAGGATTTTAGCAGACAAGAAATAGAAAATAAATTTGATGTAATCAGGAACTCTATACCTCAAGAATGGCTAGAAAGAATTAAAAGCATGGAAGAGGGCAAAGAAGAAAAAGATGTGAATGTGACTCTTGGGGAAAAATTGTTTGCTTTTAAAACATGTTCTGTGAAAATGTTGTATTGCCTTTTTAGAGATGCTGTTTTTAAGAGACCTGTTGCAAATGTATATTGGTTGCGCACGTTTAAAGGTTTAAAAGAAGACTGCATATGGACGAATATGAAGGGGAAACTCATACAGACAAAGTTGCAGGACTTAGAATACTTTATCAGACATAAGGCTATTTTTACAGATGCAATTTTAAATAGAATTGGAATGGAACAGTCCGCTTCATGCAAAGTTTGTAATGATCATGCTGAGGGATTTTTACACCTGTTTCTATACTGTAAGGAATTAGAGGATTATAATGGGAAATGTAAAAGAATGATTTTACAATTGAGAGCGGAAGATGATGATGACATGGAATGGAATAAGGTGATGATGTTGGGCTTTGAGAAGAAAAGTAAAAACAAAACGCTTCTGAATCTACTGGTGATGTTGATGAAGAGTGCAATATGGGAAAGACGGGTGGTAGCAAAGAGAGAACAATTTTTAATGGATGTCTGGTTTGTTTTTAAAAGGAAATTTGAAAGGTATGTTGAATGCTTGTTTTATTATTTTAAAGAAGATGGAAATTTAGATTATTTTTACAAAGTCTTTACGCAGGAAGTCACCAATGTTTTAGAAGATTCAGGTTTAAGAATATAATTTTAACAAAATGAAAAGAATGTAAAAATGATTGTGTTTTTATGCTATGTGAGGTTGAAAACCTTTTAACCTGATGTATTATCACCTGAAAAATGGTTTGTTGTATATTATTTGTATTGAAAATTCTCAATAAAAAAAATAAAAATAAATAAAAGCTCGATCTCATCTGATCTCGGAAGCTAAGCAGGGTCGGGCCTGGTTAGTACTTGGATGGGAGACCGCCTGGGAATACCAGGTGCTGTAAGCTTTTCTTTTTTGTTAGGCCTATAGCGGCAACCTATAACCAGTGTTGGGCAGTAACGCGTTACTTTTTACAGTAACTAATACTGTACTTTTAAAAATAAAGTAACTTCGTTACCGTATGGTGCGTTACCCGTTACTTTTATAAATGAATTAATTTCGGCTGAAGTGTAGACTACAGCCTACCTTGCTTACAGCAGCATCGCATTGTAGGATTGGTGGATAAACCACTGTAAACACGAAGAAGACGCATTGTAGGATTGGTGGATTACCCTCTGTATACACGAAAAAGACGCGCTGTGGGCGTGTATCCGTTTATTCCGGTCTGTGCGGCAGTAATGGCGAGTCGAGGCCAGAGCAAGACGAGTTTCTCAAAGTGGAAATATGCTCATTATTTCACTTTAGTTGAGTATAAAGACAAAAACTTTTAAGGCAAATGTAAGCTGTTTCTTTCTTGTTCGAAGCTCGTATCTACTGCGATAAACAGCAACTCCAATCTGTGGAAGCTCCTCCAGGACCTCCATGCCTGAGGAGCTAGTAGCTAGAAGCTAACCCGTTGTTCTGTTCTACATTGTTGATAGTTTTCATACTTAAGCTGTGAAAGGAACATTTTTAAGAGCTCAACTGATATATTCAGTTTGTGTTGGTCTGACTTAAATAAAATAGTGTTTAAAAATTACTTTGTGTTTAAGTCAGTTTTGTGTTTGTGTAGACCATAACGCATAAAAGGGCATTAATGGGAACATTAAAGAACGTTCTTTAAAAAAGTAACTAAAAAGTTACTTTTAACAGTAACGCATTACTTTTTGGTGTAAGTAATCAACAAAGTAACAGAGTTACTTTTTGAATGAAGTAACGAGTAACTGTAACTAGTTACTATTTTTTTAGTAACGAGCACAACACTGCCTATAACCTATAGCCAACTCTACCCATATTCCAGGAGCTACTTGGTGCATTGTCGTCCACTAGAAGCACAACATCTCCCAACTGAAAGTTGCGCGTTTTTACAATCCATTTCTGTCGTTCCTTTAGTAAAGGTAAGTAATCGGTTATCCATCGCTTCCAAAAGAGATTTGACATGTACTGAACTTGACGCCATCTTCTACGCGTATACAAGTCCTCTTTAGTGAATGTTCCAGGAGGTAATGTCAAATTAGTTTTTAATAGGAGAAGATGATTAGGTGTTAAAACTTCTAAATCATTAGGATCAGAAGAAGCTCTTGTTATAGGTCGATTGTTAAATATGGACTTCACTTCACAAAAGAATGTAAGACGACCTTTTTCATCCAAACGCTGACCTTGAACAATAGCGTTCAGAATTTTCTTATTGAGCCGAATAAGTCTCTCCAAGATTCCTCCATGGTGCGAACCAGTAGGTGGATTGAAACTCCATTTTATCTTTCTTTAAAGAAGAACGTCATTGATTTTGGTTCTAATTTTGTATTGCCTCTCGTAATTTACGTTCAGCTCCGACAAGATTTGTCCCATTTTTCAGCCAATTGTCCACGTCATGCAATGAAGCGTCTTAATGCATGAGTAAATGGATCTGTATCTAATGATGCAGTCATTTCAATGTGAACAGCTCTAATGGCAAGACAAGTAAAGATAACCCCGTAGAGTTTTAGGGTGACTCTTCCCCGTTTTATCTCAAAGGGACCAAAACAATCTACTCCAACATGAGTAAAGGGTGGTTTATCTAGTAGAACTCGATCTGGTGGTAAATCTGCCATTCGTTGATGTCCTGCAGTTTCATGAAACCTCCTACATACTACACATTTTGATAGAATTCTTCTTACGGCTGCAGCAGCTCCAGTGATCCAATATTATTGTCGAAGGCTACACTGTTAAAAAATTTTCCGTTAAAAACCGTAACGAACTGGCAGCACGGTTGCCAGCATTTTACTGTAAAATTACCAGTGTCTTAGTGTAGGGTAAAATTACAGTTGTCTTCTGTTTATTAAAAAACAGTAAAGAACTGGCAGCACGGTTGCCAGCAACTTACTGTAAAATTACCAGTGGCTTAGTGTTGGTGAAATTTACAGTTGGCTACTGTTTTTGCAAATACAACATAACACCGTTCAAATGTACTCTTTAACAGAAGTAAATCAGCTTCAGAGAGTTGTTTCAAAACACAATTTCTTTAATAAACCTTAGTATAAAACCTAAATAACATTAAAGAAAATAACACAGATACTTATTTACAGAACATTTGTATAAAATAAAAACAATGGTCAACCAAAAGCCCAAAGCTTATTACATGCATGGAAATACATCTAAATGTAAAAAAAAAATATTTACTCTGGAAAGAAAGACAAAGTGAATGACAGAAAACACCCAAGTATATACAGTATTTTTGATTGATTATGCATGTGTGTGATGTGTGTTGTGAGTGTGTGTGTCTGTGGTGTGTATTACTTATATAAAGTCCCACTTAAAATCTATAAATTTTTTAAGTAGACTGGAGACACGTCCGCTTTGTTACTCCTTCAGCCTGGTGCCCTTTTCCGGATTTATCTCGATTAACCGCCTGAAAAACAAATGTGTGTGTTTAGAACTAGTGGAGGGGAAATGATTACTCACAGAGAACATATAGCAAAGTATATTCCTGTATAAAGAACAGTTTTCTTTCCGGAAAGAAAACAAGCATAAGCACACAGATCTTTTGGACAAAAAGTAAAAGATAATAATATCGATAATTAAGTTTTTTTTTTTTTTTTCTATTGCTGGAGGCTTCACGAATTTCAGAAAAGCAGCGGAAAACACCAGTTGTGTTAGTGTGAAACAAAGACAATGTAATTTCAGTGCAATGGAGTTTGAAAAATTTACTTTACAGAAGGATTATCACATATTTTGCTGAATGAAACTTACCTGGAAATTGGGAATAATTCAACCCGAGTCTGAAATCCAGCTGCACAACACAGTGGTGCATTTGGCGTATTAATCACTGAAAATGAGCAAATAGAAGATAGATTAACTTCAATATTCACCATACATGTTAGCTGCCATAGCAAATGTAATGAATTTTGTCGCGCATACAAACCGAAACTCACCTGTTAGTGTTATGAAGACGGATAAAAGTCCCCGCGTGCTCACTGCAGTTTACAAAAATAATGTATAGTAATGTTTTTTTTATCTAAATAATAAATACAGCAAAATGCCGTTATATTGTGTCTACATCATTTTACAACAACAATAAAACAGTAATGTACTGCTTTTGAACATAACATTATTATACTGTTGAAATTCTGCCGTAAATTAACAGCAATTTCTAACAGTGTAGCCAGCATGTAATTTCGTCCACTATGTCCAACTTGTTCATGGATGTGGTGCAAATTCAGGTTAGAAATGTGCATATCCTTAGTCAGTACGATTGGATGTTTAGCTTCCTCAGGAATTTCTGCATTACTAAAGACCACAAACTCTTATAATACCAGACTGAAGTATGGGATTGAGATTGTAAAGAGAACTACTTCTTTTGTCTATTCCATTCTTTTGCAAACTTGCCAACTAATCAGAAAATGTCCACCTTTGACACAGTTGTATGATTTCCATTTCTGACCTTTCCAATTCTTCCAATGAAAAAGAATCCTTGTGTCCAATAGTTGTAAACTTGTAAACTGTATTCCTTTATCAACAGTTGTCATCTGCTGATATGGATCCATGGCCTGCGGCTGGTTTCGCTCTCTGACACGATCCAACAGTATTGTCTTCAAGCGAAGAATCCATGCAACAGCCTTTTTCAGTTTTATCCAAGAAGAAAAGTAATTAAAGAAGCGTGATAAGAGTCTATTTCTTTCTTGACTTCTATCCGATTTACCAAAACACTTCCTTTAATATCAGGATAATTAAAACTGATTCCTGAAAGGGCATCTTAAGCTCTCTCATCCATATGTTGTTAATGCGACTAGCAACTGTGGCAGCTGTAAGTTCCAAGTGAGAAATCGTAATGGATTTTAATGGCATAACTCTTGCTTTGCTTGCTAAAAGAGTTGAATGAGTCAAATTATTGGCGTTGTGAATCAAAAGGTAGGACACCACACCGAATCCTTGCTCACTTGCGTCTGAAAAGTAGTGCATTTGACCAAATGTTACTTCACCAAATCCATCAGGCTTTATACACCTTTTGACCTTGAAACTTTCCAACTGATGCAGGTCATCTAGCCACTTTCTCCAACGTTAAATATACTCCAGAGGAATAACATCGTCCCATCCAATTTCTTTTCTGTATAGATGTAGGATTATCTTTGCCGATAGAATCACAAGTGAGAGGAATACTAGAGGGTCATAGATGGAACTAACGACAGAAAGAATTCCCCTTCTGGTAAAAGGTTGTTCACTGACTACCACCTTAAATTGAAAGGCACAGCACACCATTGTACTCCCAGGGCTCTTTCTAGTGGTAATACGTCATGATCCAAATCCAGGTCCTTTACCTTGCTCTCTCTGTCCTTTTCAGGTATAGCACTCAATACAGCACGACTGTTACTTATCCACTTAGTTAAGTGAAATCCTCCTTTAGCACACATATCAGTGAGGTTCTTGTACAGGTGCACAGCATCAGATTCAGATGTTACAGAGACAAGGCAGTCATCCACATAAAAATTATTAAACACAACATCCTTTGTCTTGTCATATAGGTCCTTTTGATCTGTTGCATATATTCTTAATGCAAAGTTTGAGCAACTCGGTGAAGATGTAGCTCCAAATAAATGTACCACCATTCTGTATTCCTTCAAACTGTTGTTTATGTTACCTTCAGGCCACCAAAGAAATCTTAAAAGATCACCGTCTTCTGGGTGGACATTCACCTGATGAAACATAGACTCGATGTCGGCCATCAGGGCAACAGTTTCTAGTCTGAATCGTACAAGTACGCTAACTAGTGAACTAGTTAGATCAGGACCATGTAAGAGATTACTATTCAAACATGTACCTTGATAAGAAGCTCCACAATCAAACACAGCCCTTATTTTGTTTTTTTTTAGGATGGTATACACCATGATGTGGTATATACCAAAGATGTCCATCACACCTTTCCAACTCAGCCATGGGTATTCTTTCTGCATAACCCTTACTGATGACATTTTCTATAAAGGTGGTGTAGTTTGCATGAAAGGTAGGATTCACACTGAACCTTACACAGATGTACAGCACGCTGCTCCACAATCTTACGGTTCATTGGCATGATTACATGATTACATGGATTTGGAAGCATGAGTTGAAATCCCTTGTGCAGCATGAGCTTGAGATGTTCCATAAGCAGTCAAAGTTTGTGATATAACTGGCTCGGTATCTAAAGGAATAAATGCTTCCACATAAATATGACGAGAACCGGATTTAATTCTGTTAGCAGAGGTATATGATCCCAGTTTTGCATTTTGATACACTTTTACTCTAGCCACTGACTCAGCCAGTTTGGTTTTCAACTCCAGAATTTCTCTCGTTTTCCTCAGTTGCTCTTCTTGCTCCCCCAATGCATGTTTCCTGTGTAACATTTATTGAGCAGCTAATAATTGCAGCCAGTTGTGCTTCAGCCTTAAGACGTGTAGATGACACAGAAGAGCGGCTGGATCGAGATCCATGGGACAGTACTCCAGAAGAGCCTTTTTTAGCTTGTATTTGAAACACTGTCATTTGGTTGAACATCTTCGTTGTAATCACCAGACTCAGTTTGTACAGGCTTGTATTGAATATCTCATGTTGTAGAAACAACAGAAGTAGATAACTCTGGCATACATGACCTTTGTGATACAATGACTGGTTCATGAGTGTTATAAGCTCCAGCACAGTGTTTTGGTTTCTTAGCTTCAAAGAGCCATAATTCCATATCCTCCACAAAACCCTGATAATGTGTGCAAATTACATCAAACCATTCATTTTGTTTGCTTTGTTCATCTGGAGGTACAAGAGGCAGTAAACATGAATCAGACATAATCAGTTGCATATTTTTGAACATTAAGCTCAATTGGGAGACATTGTCATCACATTTCATTAATTCCTTCATGGACACAATCATACTCTTCACTTTGTTTACTTTAGCCTTTCGATCCTTTTATTAGCGACTAAATTTTTGCCGCCAAGGCCTAAGCCAAGAGCTTAAGCTCTCGTTTGCCGCTATCAGCATCTTGCTCGCCGCTATCAGTGTCTTGCTCCATATCTTAGAGTTCATCAACACAACATTGATGTGAAGTCAATTCCAAACAGCGCTGTCTTCGAGCACACAGAGCAACAACCAATGAATCCATGCAGTAAGACCACAGTCCTGAGCTCATACGCAAAGGCATCACAATCCAATTCCAATCCAACGTAACAGCAGCATATAGCAGTGTCTTTCACAGCAACAGCAAACACAGTTCACAATAATTGAAATCACGGACATACCTCAATTGCCGTTATCATGCGATTTGTGGTGATGAGTCTCCTTATACAAACACAGGTGAGCAGATGAAGCCATTTCCGATTGCGTCCACACTTCCAAGCCGAGCCGTTTCTGTTGACTTATGTATAGCGGCAACCTATAACCGCTGAGGGGCGAAGTATCAGGAAGAAGCGTTGCAGACGCGTTTCACTTGTTCTTTGATCCGATTTAATGACGAGACGTTCAATGTTGTACAGACAGACGATAAAACACAAACTCATAAACAAAAAAGCATACGATGATGCAAAACATTAAAGACACAATTGTTGCTTGATTATGCTGAAGTCCATGCAAAGCTACATTAAAATAGATTAATGAAGTTTACGTTCAACAGAAGGTAAGCCTTCCTGCTTACTTT
>NC_139581.1:23580519-23592789 GCF_946808225.1 Silurus aristotelis
AATACCTGATTGCCCAATGTACACTGAATGCTTTCCAGATAATTATACACTGGTGCAGGTTTAAATATTGAACATTGATACGTGTGTTTACTGTATTGTTTACTAAGCTGTGTGGTCATTAATGATGGCACTACCCCTCGACGTTCTGGTTGGATATTTCCTCGTTTCCTTTTGTCGTTAGGGAACCTCTTTCCACTCCTGTTATGCAACCAGAGGTAAAGTGTGTAATTTTGTTAGTGTTTAACAATTCTTGTTCAAGTTCTTTGTATCTGTTAATCTGTTTTTATTTTTTGGCTTACCACTTGTTTATTTGGCTGACATCTATATCATTCAAGTTGTACATTTTGACTACATTAACTCTGGTATACAATTAGAATGATAAAGCTTAAAGTGTGTACGTGGAATGTTAATGGTATCCATACACCTATTCTTCTTCTTCTTCTTTCGGCTGCTCCCATTAGGGGTCGCCACAGCGGATCATCCGTCTCCATACCACCCTGTCCTCTACATCTGCCTCTTTCACACCAACTACCTGCATGTCTTCCCTCACCACATCCATGAACCTCCTCCTTGGCCTTCCTCTTTTCCTCCTACCTGGTGGCTCCATCTTCAGCATTTTTCTACCAATATAATTCGTGTCCCTTCTCTGCACATGTCCAAACCATCTCAATCTCGCCTCCCTCACCTTGTCACCAAAACATCCAACATGTGCTGTCCCTCTAATAAACTCATTTCTAATCTTGTCCATCCTCGTCACTCCCAACGAAAACCTTAACATCTTCAGCTCTACCTCCAGCTCCATCTCCTGTCTTTTACTCAATGCCACTGTCTCTAATCCATACAACATCGCAGGTCTCACCACAGTCCTATAAACTTTCCCTTTCATTCTTGCAGATACCCTACTATCACAAATCACTCCTGTCACTCTTCTCCACCCACTCCACCCTGCCTGCACTCTTTTCTTTACTTCTCTAACACATTCTCCATTACTTTGCACTGTTGACCCCAGGTACCTGAACTCCTCCACCTTCTCCACCTCTTCTCCCTGCAACCGCATCACTCCACTGCCCTCCCTCTCATTCACACACATGTACTCTGTCTTACTCCTACTGACTTTCATTCCCCTTCTCTCAAGCGCATATCTCCACCTCTCCAGGCTCTTCTCAACCTGCTCTCTACTCTCACCACAAATCACAATATCATCTGCAAACATCATAGTCCAGGGAGACTCCTGTCTGACCTCGTCCGTCAACCTGTCCATCACCACTGCAAACAGGAAAGGGCTCAGGGCCGATCCTTGATGCAGTCCAACCGTCACCCTGAACCAGTCTGTCGTACCTACTGCACACTTCACTGCCGTCACACTGTCCTCATACATGTCCTGCACCACCCTCACATACTTCTCTGACACACCTGACTTCCTCATACAATACCACAACTCCTCTCTCGGCACCCTGTCGTACGTTTCTCTAAATCCACAAATACACAATGCAGCTCCTTCTGTCCTTCTCTATACTTTTCCATCAACATCCTCAAAGCAAATAAGGCATCTGTGGTGCTCTTCCTCGGCATGAAACCATACTGTTGCTCACAGATGGTCACCTCTTCTCTTAGCCTGGCTTCCACTACTCTTTCCCATAACTTCATGGTGTGACTGATCAACTTAATTCCCCTGTAGTTACTGCAGGTCTGCACATCTCCCTTATGTTTAAAGATCGGTACCAGCACACTCCTTCTCCATTCCTCAGGCATCCTCTCCCCTTCCAGAATCCTGTTAAACAATCTGGTTAAAAACTCCACTGCCATCTCTCCTAAACATCTCCACGCTTCTACTGCTCTCACTTCCTCCTTACTAATCCTATCTACATCCTGCTTCACCAACTCCACATCCCCCAACCTTCTCTCTCTCTGATTTTCCTCATTCATCAGCTGCTCAAAATACTCCCTCCATCTTCTCAACACACTCTCCTCATTAGTCAACACATTTCCCTCTCCATCCTTTATTGCTCTAACTTGCAGTACATCCTTCCCAGCTTGGTCCCTCTGCCTGGCCAATCGGTACAAATCCTTTTCTCCTTCCTTAGTGTCCAACCTCTTATACAGCTCCTCATATGCCTTTTCCTTGGCTTTCGCCACATCCCTTTTTACCTGCTGCCGCATCTCCTTGTACTCCTGCCTACTTTTCTCATCACTCTGTCGATCCCACTTCTGTTTTGCCAACCTCTTTCCCCTAATGCTCTCCTGCACTTCCTCATTCCACCACCACGTCTCCTTGTCTTGCTTTCTATTTCCAGATGTCACACCAAGTACTTTTCTAGCTGCCTCCCTCATCGCTCCTGCAGTAGTTGCCCAATCATCCAGCACCTCTTCACCACCACCAAGCCCCTGTCTGACCTCTTCCCTGAACCTCACACTACACTCTTCCTCCTTCAGTTTCCACCATCTTATTCTTCTTTCAATCCTTACTTTCCTCCTCTTCTTCTTCGCCTCCAAAACCATCCTACAGACCACCATCCGATGCTGTCTAGCTACACTGTCCCCCGCCAACACCTTACAGTCTCCAATCTCCTTCAGGTTGCATTTCCTACACAGAACATAATCCACCTGTGTGCACCTTCCTCCACTCTTATACGTCACCCTATGATCCTCCTTCTTCTTAAAATACGTGTTTACCACTGCCATTTCCATCCTTTTAGCAAAATCTATCACCATCTGCCCTTCCACATTCCTCTCCTTGAAACCATACCTACCCATCACCTCCTCATCACCTCTGTTCCCTTCACCTACATGCCCATTAAAGTCTGCCCCAATCACCAATCGCTCTTTCCTAGGTACACCATCTACCACTTCATCTAATTCACTCCAGAATCTTTCCTTCTCCTCCATCTCACAGCCAACTTGTGGAGCATAGGCACTGATGACATTTATCATCATCCCTTCAACCTCCACCTTCACGATCATCACCCTATCAGAAACTCTCTTCACCTCCACTACACTCTTACTGTACTCTTCCTTCAGAATCACCCCTACACCATTTCTCTTTCCATCCACACCATGATAAAACAGTTTAAACCCACCTCCAATGTTCCTGGCCTTACTCCCTTTCCACTTGGTCTCCTGAACACACAGCATATCTACCTTTCTCCTCTCTATCATATCAGCTACCTCTCTCCCTTTACCCGTCATAGTACCAACATTTAAAGTACCAACCCGAACCTCTACTCTCCTACACTGCTCCTTTTCCCGCCGTCTCTGTAGACGTCTTCCTCCTCTCCTTCTCCTCCTTCGGCCATACACCTATTAAGAGAAGAAAAGTGTTAACTTACTTAAAAAAGGAGGGGGTACAAATTGCTTTACTACAGGAGACCCACTTAAATGATCAGGAACATTCTAAGCTATCACAAGGGGGGTTCGGCCAGGTCTTTTTCTCATCTTTCACTTCAAGGAGCAGAGGCGTAGTTATTTTAATTAAGAGAGGTATGCCATTCCGAATAGTAGAAGTTGTCAAGGACACAAGAGGGCGCTATGTAATTGTAAAGGGGTATTATATGGGGAGGAAATTGCTTTCTTGAACATTTACTGGCCCCAGGCGATTTTCTGACTAGTGTTTGCAAAATTAGCAGAGTGGGGAGTTAAGACACTGTTTATTGGGGGAGATTTTAATTGTCATTTATGCCCCATTATAGATAAATTCCCAACAGGTAAACCATTAATATCAACCCGGGCTAAAACTGTTAAGGCTCTCTGTGAAGACTTTGACTATGTAGATATTTGGAGGGCCTGCCACCCCGCAGAAGAGAAGTATCCTTTTTTTTCTGGAGTCCACAGCTACTTTACTAGGATAGATTATTTATTTTCTCCAAAAAATATGTTGCAGCATATAACGACTTGCCATATAGGTAATATATCTATATCCGACCATGCAGTAGTTTTCGCTGAATACTCCTTAGGGAACCAAAATACTACATCTAATGGTTGGAGATTTCACCCATTTATTTTGGCTGATCATAATTTTATATCATATTTTACAGAGGAGTTAAACTCTTTTATTTCCATTAACTGAAGATCATAGACCGAAGATCCATCCTTACTATGAAAAACAGCCAAAGCTTTTTCTAGAGGCCTTATCATAGCATATACACTTAGTAAAAGGCGCAGACAAGCCAAACAAATAGAGATCTTAGAAACTAAGCTTAAGGATGCTGAGAGACTATATATTACAAAACCAACCCCTGGTAAGATGATGGAAATTTCAGCACTTAGATCTGCTTTAGATTCTCTTTTAAAAAAACAAGCAGAGGTGAAAATTTGTTTTGCTAAACAGAAAATATACGAGCACGGGGATAAAGTGGGGAAATATTTAGCATTCTTAACAAACAAAAAATCTGACTCTCAGTCTGTCCTATCCATTGTGGATAGTAACGGTAAACGTTTTCTAGACAGCTTATCTATTAATAATACATTTAAAGAATGGTTTGAGAATTTATATAAGTCAGAATTAGAAGGGGATACAACACAATCCACAGAGCTTTTCTTCTCCACCCTTAACCTACCCAGTTTATCAGAGGATCAGACCTCTTCTCTTAATGCTCCTATATCTAAAAAGCAAGTTCTAGAAGCAATAAAGAGTTTGCAATCTGGGAAATCACCTGGCCCAGATGGGCTTAGTACTGAATTCTACAAAGAATTTAAAGATTTATTAGTTGACCCCTTACTAAATATGCTCAATGACTTATGCTCAATGAATTTTGAAAAAAGGTAAACAAGCAGAGGACTGTTTGTCATACTGACCTATTTCGCTGCTTAATGTAGATCTGAAGATTCTGTCTAAAATATTAGCAACACGGTTAGAATGCCTTCTCCCCACTCTAATAAAGGATGACCAAACAGGTTTTATCGTAGGACGCAACTCTGCCAATAATATGCGGCGCCTGTTGAATTTGATGCAGTTTGCTAGGCAGCAGTCAGTGGATGGTCTTGTGATTTCTCTAGATGCGGAGAAGGCATTCGATCGCATCGAATGGCCCTACTTATTTCATACGTTACATAAATTTGGACTTGGTGAGCACTTTGTTAAGTGGATCAAGTTATTGTATAATGAGCCTCTTAGTGCCGTGCTGACTAATGGATGCTGCTCCTCTGCATTCAAAGTTGGAAGATGGACGAGGCAAGGCGCTGGGTTGCCGATCGGAAGGTCTGGGGTTCAAGCCCCAGTATCGCCAAGCTGCCGCTCTTGGGCCCTTGAGCAAGGCCCTTAACCCTCTATGCTCCGGGGGTCCCTTACGAGGGAAATATCAAGGTCCGTGACGTTGAAATGATGGGGGCTGCCTTCTCGTGGACTCACCATCTGCAGGAGGGACCGTAAGGGACGGTGCTGTGAGGATTGGGCAGCAGTCGAAGGCGGGGGCCTGCTTAGACTGCTGCCCCCGTGACAATCAACATAAGATTGCCCTATATGCTGATGATATTTTGATATTCATGGTGAATCCTGATACCTCTACCCCAGCTCTTTTAGACACAATTAACAAATTTGCCACCTTCTCAGGATATAATTATGAATTAATTATGATAAGTCAATGGCAATGCCTATAGGTGGATTAAAACAAATACCCAAGACACTATCACCCTTTCCGTTTAGATGGGCCCCCGAGGGTTTAATATATTTGGGCATTAATGTTACTCCCTCCTTTGAACAGATGTATAAAGTAAACTTTCTTCCACTTTTTGAACGTATTCGGTTGGATTTAGAAAGGTGGAATGTTCTTCCTGTTTCTTGGTTGGGACGGATCTCCCTCCTAAAGATGAATATTCTCCCAAGATTACTTTACCCCGTTTAAATGATTCCAATATGTTTTACACATAAAACTATTAAGAAATTGAATGGTTGGTTGAGTTCTTTTATATGGGCATAAAAAAGAGCACGTATAAAACTTTCAACTTTAATGCTTCCATCTTCAGTGGGAGGTCTTGACCTCCCAGATATACAGTTAAGTGTTAAGTGTAAGTGTTAATCAGTTAAGTGTTCACTTGCGTTATATTTCTGACTGGGTACATAGAGGGCCCAGAGCAGTGTGGTTTGATATTGAAAGCTCACTCAGTAAATTTCCTTTAGTAAATTAGTTTTTTCTTAAAAAGTTTAAGTCCTTGAAAGTTGCTTGCAGTAACCCCATCACAATCAATGCTGTCAAGGCATGACAAGTTGTCAGGCGTTTGGAGGGTCGATCCCAACTTACCTTAACATTTACTCCTATTTGTGATAACTATGACTTCCTGCTAGGGACTGTAGACCCAAAGTTTCGAGTCTGGACACACAAAGGTCTCAATACTTTACATGATCTATTTAAGGGGGACACTTTGATGTCATGTGACCAATTAACCACCAAGTACAACATTCCACGACAGGATTTCTTTCGTTATTTACAGTTGAGAGACTTTGTGAAAAAGGACACTACTTTGCTCACAAATCAGGACATATCGGCTGTGGAGAGACAGCTTTTTTCTCCATAAGTTCTTTTTATAGGGTTCTCAAGGATTGTGGATCTTTAAATACGGACTTATTGAAGAGGACATGGGAAAGGACACTTGATTTACAAACCACAGATGATCAATGGGAGGAAGTATGGAAGAATGCAGGGACCTTAAGCATATGTAACAGAGTAAAAGCAATGCAGTTGAAAATTTTGCACAGAGCTCACATTTCACCTTTGCGGAGGCACAAGTTTAAAGAAGACTGCTCACCAATGTGCCCGAAATGTAAAACAGAAGAAGGAGATCTTATCCACTGTTTCTGGTCTTGTAGGGAGATTCAAAAGTTTTGGGTTATGGTTAAACAAGAACTTAATGCTATCTTATCCATTAATATTGGCTAAGATCCAAAACGCATGTTGCTTGGAATATTCGATGACATGGTTGCAGACAAGCATGAAAAGACACTTTGCAAGTTCCTAACATTCTGTGCAAGAAGATTTATTCTTTTGAACTGGTTAGTTGATAAGGCCCCTTCTAGGTTATTATGGCACAGGGTTATATTGGAATATGTTTCATTAGATTATCTAACCTGTGCGTCCAATAATAAAGATGTCCAATTTTATAGAAGGTGGGACCCATTTCTGATATATATGGGCTTGGATATATCCACTATTCTAATTAGAGGGTTTGTTTAATGAGGTTTAAATATGTGGAGCAAAATATGTAAGATATATGGTCTGTATGACTAGGTCATTCTTTATTTAATCTATTTCTTAGATTGATTTATTGAAGTGGTAAGCCATATGTTTGTTAATTTTATTTGACTTATTATTTATTTGTTTTTCTTGTTCTTTTGTTTGTTTAAAATTTTTTGTAGTGTTAAAAAAATGTATAAATATATTTCACATAAAAAAAAAAAATAAAAAAAAATTACTCTGGCCTAAGTGTTCTTAGGCCAGCTAAAAATGTGCATATAGGAAGATATTGCACACAAAAATCTGATACCTTCATGGCATTATGTGTTCAGATTGCCATGAAGGAATCCTTGATCACAATTTCCTTGTAGAGCTTTTTCTTAATCTGCAAAATTGTCCAAACCAATATGAAATAAAATGGTAGGATTTAATTTTTTTTTTTTGTATATTCAAAAGGTCCAAATGACACATACTAAGCTTATTTTCAGAAAACATTAAAGGACTGGATTATGCAGACCAGTGTACAGTGTAAAGCCATACACTGATTTGCTTTTATGTGACACTTTTTCTTTTACAAAGGCTGCACATGAGAAAGTGTCAAGGTTCATGGCGAATAATGCTCCTCACACCTTCAAATGGTCCACCTTATAATTGAATTATCAAGATAACATGCCACTGTTGAAAAGGGAAAAAAAGTAATCTGAGGATACTAGCAGAAAGGACGTTTAAATTTTTTTTTCCATATGCACTTTATTTACACACAGATTTAACCACACAGTTGCACACTTTTGTACCATTCGAGGAATCAGATCCTGTACAAACGACAACACAAGTGAACATCGGATTGCCTGGCATTCCAAAGTGTTTTTCTGCTTCTTACAATCCGCTCGTTTGCAAGGCACAAAGATCCAGCAAGCAGGAGTGACAATAGGTCTGGTGTAGGCATTGTGGTCTTTCACGAGCCAAAGGGGTCCTTGGGCGACAGGTAGCTTGGCTAAGTAGACTAAGGTGCTGGGTTTACCCATGGCTGCCAGGGAGTATTTTAAAGGTTGTGTGAATTGCGACTATTTTTCTTTAAAGGTTTCCTAGGGATTGTGGCTCCCCTTCTTTCTCACTGTCCACTTACGTGCCTCCAGTGGGCTCAAGAGCCCAACTAGGACTAAAAAGCAAAATGTACCATCGGCAGAAGACACAAGTGTGCCGCTATTTATAAACCTTGGCCCATCTCATAACACACTGCACCTCCCTTTTGTGCGCGATAAAATAAAAGCCCCTCGTTTCTTCAGCAGTGCCGTCAGTCATCTTTATCGGACGAGGTGGCCGAGAGGTTAAGGCGATGGACTGCTAATCCGTTGTGCTTTGCATGCGTGGGTTCGAGTCCCACCCTTGTCGCAAGGCTGTATCTTAGTGTCAGATTTGCAACAACTTCTGGCTCTTTTGCTATTTCTATCACAAGGCTTCAGGATATAATGCTACTCAGTAAAGCCATACTTGACTGTTAAGAGGAATTTCTGAAGCTGCGAGGTTTGCCTAAGCATTGCGACTTCTTGCCTCCAAAGGCTTCCCTAGGAATTGTGGCCCCCGTCTTTCTTGCTGTCCACGTACATGCCTTCAGTGGCCTCAAGAGGCCACCTGAGACAACAAACCAAAATTTACCATTGGCAGAAGACGCAAGTGTGCCGTTACCTTTAGAGGAATTTCCGAAGCTGTTTTTGTTGCTGTCTATTTTGCAAAGGTTGTCTGTTTCCATGATGGATCGTCGCAGCTGTGGCAAAACGACAGTGGCAAAAAAAACTTGCGTCTGAATCCTGTTATTATATGTGGATGATTGTTGACAATCAGAGGGCAATGCAATGGATGACCAATTCTGCACAGCCTGTTGTGTGTTTTTGTATCACTTTGATCTCGAGCAAAAGTCTTTTGTTAAGCGTGTTTCGTGCATGCCGCTGACGTTATGGCCGGCTGCGACCGCATCTCCTCCACAAGCTGGCGGTCTCATCTCCCGGCTTCCCTACCGGTAGCGTGGCCGAGCGTCTAAGGCGCTGGATTAAGGCTCCAGTCTCTTTGGAGGCGTGGGTTCGAATCCCACCGCTGCCACTCTATAATTTTGGTCAAATACAGTAGATCTCCTTCCGTTAATACTGCAGATGTTGATCAGCGGGTCCAAAGCCTAGATCCGTCGAGATCCAGGGTCGCTGTAAATGCTAGTCAAAAAGTGCTCGTTTTAGCTCTATGTTAAACAGTCTCACGAGCTCTTGTCAAATAGAATACAAAGGTTATCCTGCACTGCACACAGTTTTTCTTTCAGTTTGTCAAGTTTAGCCTTTTTTAGTCAAAAAGTAATGATTTGTATTTATTCCTCCGTACAACCAGATAGGTCCAAAACACACATACTAAGCTTATTTTCAGAAAACAATAAAAGACTGGATAATGCAGATCAGTGTAGTCTGTACAGCATTGTTGTGATATCTGTCCTTTTCACTTGTTCACATTATGCAATACACTGATTTACTTGTAGGTGACACCTTTTCTTTCACAAATGCTGTAAATCAGAGTGTCATGGTTCATCAATGATCCATCTCCTAATTAAATTATCAAGATAAAATGCCACTATAGAAACGAAAAAAGAAGGAATCTGAGGAATCTGATATATATTTCAATATCAAACAAGCAGCAGAGAACTTGAGCATTATCCAAGCAAACTGTAGAATCGAACAGAGTCAGCATGTTGAATAGTTTTCTCTCATGTTTTTTCAGTATCAACTCAACAAGTCTCCCCTGCATGGGCTCAGTTCAGGAAAACTAAACAACAAGGTAAACATCTGTCAGAAGTGGGATTCAAACTCATGCCTCCAGAGGAGACCGTGCCCTGAACGCAGCGCCTTAGACCGCTCGGCCATCCTGACAGTTAACGTTTGAACACGCAAATGTAGAAGACGTATTTTGTTCGCGGTTTAATTATCTAAGCGAACTTTAAATAGTTCTTTTGCAGTGTTAAAGAGCTGTGTTCTGGCAGAACAATCTGTGGGGAATTTGTAAGACACTAAGATCACTAATGTAGACCCCAATGGATATTAGGTCCGTCACATTATCCTCTCAGCCTTTTATTATGGAAGGTTTTCCATGACCCCTGCACATTCATCATTGAGTCAACTGGTGCTTGCCTGCATTAAAAGGAATCCAATGGGAATCTTTCTGTTTGGTGCACAAAGTTGGCAGGTCATTGGAGTCCAGCATTTGTCCTTTTCACCCATGTTCTCATCACATGCAGATAGTGAAGTAATAGGATTTGGAAATAGGTTTTTATTTTTTCCCACTCTGAAGTGATACTCATCCTTATATGTGATCCCAATCTATGTCCACCTCTCTGCTAATCACATGCGAGCACAACTTTCTTACCCCTATTCCCAATGAAAAAAGGCTCATATAAAATTATGTGGCATTTATTAAATGTATGATTAAAAATGACTTTGGCCTAACTGTCCTTAGGCTAGCTGAAAATGTGCATATAGGAAGATGTTGAACTTCTTGAAATTATGTGTTCAGATTGCCATTGAGGAATGGGACTGAGGTATTAAAAAGGTAGCAGAGGATGGTTTCGATCCATCGACCTCTGGGTTATGGGCCCAGCACGCTTCCGCTGCGCCACTCTGCTCACTACCAGTAGCCAAGACGGGACTCACATCTTGTGGCAAAGAGTGGCTCGGATCTACTCTTCTAGCTTCCAAACGGTGCTGGAAACCCAGTGTGGTTCTTGTAGATATCAGATGAAGTTTCAATTGAATTTGAATTACAATGTAAAGGATTCATTTAGAGACCATGCTCAGCTATCATGATAACAAAACAAGTGTTCAATCCAGTGATCTCAAATGAAACCTAGACTTTTGTTTTGGTGACCATGTGTAGGCCAAATAATGAACGCGCAAAAGTCATGGATGTATTTTGTTGGCATTTTAATTATCTACGGGGTTGACTTCAAAACGTGCTGCTGCAGTGTTAAAAAACTGTGTTCCAGCATTTTTTCTCTTTGACCATGTACTGACCACCTGCAGATCTTGAAGTGAAAGGATTTTGAAATAGGGTCGGGCCTGGTTAGCAGTTGAACTGGAATAGCAGGAAAGGCATATAAGCAAACAAGCTGACAAGCAAAAATAAATCGGCAATTTGGAAGAGCAAATCTCGCTTTCGGCCATACCACTCTGAGAACGCTCGATCTCGTCTGATCTCGGAAGCTAAGCAGGGTCGGGCCTGGTCAGTACTTGGATGGGAGACCACTTGGCAATACCAGGGGCTGTAAGCTTCAATTTTTTTTTTTTTTGCTTTCATGCTTAATTTAGGGATGAACATCTACAGTGGTGGATTAAGTGTGATAAAAGTTGAACTGGAAGTCAGGAAAGGCATATAAGCAAACAAACACGCTGACAAGCAAAAATAAATTGGCAATTTGTAACAGCGAATCTCGCTTACGGCCATACCACTTTGAGAACGCTCGATCTCGTCTGATCTCGGAAGCTAAGCAGGGTCAGGCCTGGTCAGTACTTGGATGGGAGACCGCTTGGGAATACCAGGTGCTGTAAGCTTTAATTTTTTTTTTCCTTTGCTTTCATGCTTAATTTGAGGATGAACATCTACAGTGGTGGATAAAGTGTGATAAAAGTTAAACTGGAATAGCAGAAAAGGCATATAAGCAAACAAACATGCTGACAAGCAAAAATAAATTGGCAATTTGGAAGAACAAATCTCGCTTACGGCCATACCACTCTGAGAACGCTCGATCTCGTCTGATCTCGGAAGCTAAGCACGGTCGGGCCTGGTCAGTGCTTGGATGGGAGACTGCTTGGGAATACCAGGAGCTGTAAGGTTTAATTTTTTTTTCTTTGCTTTCATGCTTTATTTAGGGATGAACATCTACAGTGGTGAATAAAGTGTGATAAAAGTTGAACTGGAATAGCAGGAAAGGCATATAAGCAAACAAACACGCTGACAAGCAAAAATAAATTGGCAATTTGGAAGAGCGAATCTCGCTTGCGGCCATACCACTCTGAGAACGCTCGATCTCGTCTGATCTCGGAAGCTAAGCAGGGTCGGACGTGTATAGTACTTGGAT
>NC_139581.1:23592989-23635489 GCF_946808225.1 Silurus aristotelis
GTGTCTTAAACGTATAGTATCTTAAATGTGTAATATCTAAAAGCCTTAACTCATATAATTCTACAAATGGTGACAGTCCCCGAAATGCCAAAGTTAATTACTGAACCATCTGGCCAGATGTTTTCCTTTAAGCCAAATGTATGAAAGGCCCATAGTGCTTATCTTATGAGCCGTGACTGGGAAAATGAGACGGGTGGTCGTCCTTAAATCAGTATAAGCCGAAGTATAGAATATGATCCAGGATGCATGTCCTCTTGGGAAAAGACCTCTGACCCGTTCTCACTGTATGTTAAGATGAATGGTCTGGGAAAGTGAGCGCTGGTACATTTGAGATATATTAAATCTGGACAAAGACAAGTTTTCTCTTTAAGATAAACATTATTGCACAGTAGGCTCATATACATCTGTTATACATTAAGAGGCGGACCCAGAGAATGATCAGAATATATAATGAGTGTGCAGCCATGGATCGGGAGTCAGACTTTGAATCAGAGCGTGCTGACTCCAGGCTTGACCGGAAGGCCTGTAAAGATGCTATATTTCTGTGCTGAATAAAAATCATTATTTACACGAAATAACTGCGTCTACGGAGATTCCTTCCAACCGACAGCTACACTCCATCAAGACGACGAAATACACAACATTTCCTGGCGTCACGAATCCTGGGCGGTTTGCGGCCTTCTCAGCTTCGCGGGTTCTACTCCGACGACGGCTCCCTGATCTGTCCGGCCGGCTGAAACGGTGAGCGTTTGGGGTTCCGTTTATCTGCTGTTGGGTCGCACCGTTAAAGGCCTGTGTGTGTGGGTTATTGGGTTGTTGAGTGTTGTGTTGTGATTGTCGGTTTGGGTGGCTCTCCGTTCTAAAATTTTTGCACTGCTGGGCAGCGCAAAAGGGGGGATTTGACTGTAATAATGCTTTAAGGAAAATTAAACGTTGAATTACAATAGAAAAGAAGTGAAGTAAAAAGTTCAAGAGAAAAAAAAAGGAACAGGAATAAAGAGAGAAGTGAAGAAAATAAGAGTTGAAGCTAAAGTAAAAAGTAAAAGGTGAATGACTCTGAGAAAGAGTTAAATATGGTAAAAAGTTGAGGAAATAAAGGAAAACAGGAATATAAAGGTTGAAATAAAAAGGGAAAAGTAAGAATAAGGTTTAAAGAGGAAGCCGCAAGATTTGGACAAAAACCCTCAGAGAGGTGACATTTAAGTCAGGCCACAAAACCTGGGCATTCACTAGGTGGATTTCAGGTCAGTTCTGGGAACTGGATGATGCAGAATTAAAATTCAATTGAAGTTCCCACTCTGACTAATTAGCTGACGAGCTAGGTGATGATGCAACTGTCATTTGAATTTCTGCATATCAATAAGGTAGCAAAAATTTAATAAAGGAAGGAAATAAAGAGAAAATAGAATAAAGGTGCGGCAAAATAGCATGCTATAAGTTTGTATGACTGAGTCGACTATAGTGTATGTGGAATTTGTGTGTGTGTGTTGAGGAAAACGTGTGCGCGCTTTGAAAAAAAAATAAATAAATAAATAAAATAATAAGAGAAGATAAGGGGTGTCTCTCCCTTTCTGTGCGCGCGGAACTAAGTGTTTGTTTGTGTTTGCGCGTGTGCGCTCAGCTACGAGTGAAGTCCCTCTTTCTCCGCTGTGGGCGAAACCCCCCCCCTCTTCCTCTGCTTTTTTGTCTCTCTGCGTGTGAGGGTCTGCGCTCCGCTGCGGGCGGGCGGGATCCCCTCCCTTTCTCTCTCTCTCTCACTCTCTGGAAAATTTGTGTGTGCATGACTGATTGCAGTATGTGCTGAGATGTGTGATATAAATATATATATATATATATATATATGAATAAATACATAGGAGAGTTAAGGTGGAAAACAAGGGTTAGTTTCTAGTAACTATAAGGATAATATTTGTCTTCTATTAAGAATAAAACAATGAGCCTCATTACATGAGAGGACTGAATCTGTTAAAACTTATGAGCTTTCTTCGGAAGACCTTTTTCTGTTAAATAACAAAAGACAAGATAAAAACAATGAGCCTTTTTGGGAAAATATTTTATGGCTAAATAACTTTATGAGCCTCTAAAGAGGACCTAAATACGAAGTCAAAGCCCCTTAATACTGAATGAATAAAGATATCCCTACAGTGAGACAAAACACTCCCCTGCCCTGAATGAATAATATGACTTTCTTTTCGGCTTCTCCCGTTAGGGGTCGCCACAGCGGATCCTCCGCATGTTTGATTTGGCACATGTTTTACGCTGGATGCCCTTCCTAACGCAACCCTCCCCAATTTATCCGGGCTTGGGACCGGCACTAAGAGTGGCTGGGGATGGTTCCCTGACCGGGAATCGAACCCGGGTCGCAGCGGTGGGAGCGCTGCATCTTAACCACTAGACCACCAGGGGACCCCATGAATGAATAATATAATAATATAATTCCCAAAAAAGGACCTTTTCAAGTAGAGAAATTAATGAGGGTGTGTGTGTGTGTGTGTATGAGCAACTATTATAATAAAGTGATTATTGTATATGTATATGTATTTTTTGTGAGTAATACTGATTGATGAAAAGTTGGGGTGATTATTAAAGTAAAATAAATTAAAGTTTAAGCAATAATGATTTTTAGAGGTTAAAAGGAGATAAGCAATCTGTAGAGTATAAAATCCTGGCTGTTAATGGATGTTGTGTGTGTGTGTTTGGAGCATGTGGTACTAAGGCCCTGTCTGTTTTTTCTGTGTGATTTGTGGTACGTGGAACTGCTGTACAGAACGACACATGAATAGAGGCCCACGACCGGAGCAACATGATCAACGCATGGCTCCTGTTTGATTGAGGCTAGTGCTGTTTTATCCACAAAAATTTTAAGTATTTGGATGTGTATGTGAACATATGTGTGCGTATTAGAAAATATAAATTTTTACTGTGCCGTTTGATCTCTCTACTTGAGAAAGAATGCAGTTTAAAAGGATACTTGGCAACGGACTGACCAGTCATGGTGTTTAACTAGATAATCATTTGATTTGTACTCGTTCAAGGGTTGTTGATGCGCGTTTTACAATTTGTTTGTGGGTTTTTGTTGAAGTTAAATTTAAGTAATCTTTAATTTGGTAGTTGGTATCAATTTATGCGTACAAGAATACAGAAAGTTGTCATAATGTCAAAAATAATTACTCCTGTAGTTGTGGTATGCGAACAAGTTTTTGTGTAGAGAGGTTATAAGCAGGTGGGGACTTCCGGATCGAATATCCTCAGATAACGGTAAAGAATTTGTGGATAAAACAGTCAAATTAATCTTACAAAAGTTGGGAATTAAACAGCGTCTTGGAGCAGTGTACCACCCACAAAGTCAAGGAATGTGTGAAAGAATGAATGGTGTTTTAAAGAATCGCATTGTTAAGATCTGTCAGCATACGGGTTTAAATTGGGTAGCAGCGCTTCCGTTGGCACTGATGGCGTGTCGATCAAGTGAGCTGCGTGATTTGCATATGACACCTCATGAGTTGCTAACGGGAAGACGGATGCCGACTCCTTGTTTGCGTACCAGTGGGAAAGGTCCAAGTCTAGCACTTTTGGAAGACGAAATGCGAACTTATGTAACCTATATGGTCAGCTTACATAAAAAGATATCCACATATGTTTTTGACAGGCAGAGGAAAGACGAGGCGCAGCAGAAACTTGATGAGCAAAAGAGCACCACAGTGCAACCCGGAGACAAGGTGTTTGTGAAAGTGTTTAGAAGAAAGTGGTATAACGAACGTCGGGAAGGACCATTTGAAGTGGTCCGCAGTACTGGAACAGCGGTCCAGGTCAAAGGGTCTCCAACGTGGTATCATTTATCACATTGTGTTAAAGCACCAAAAGAGGATATAACGTGTTCCCAGAGTCAGGATGTTGAAGGTTCAAGAGAATTGGAAGAAGGTATGGGTGAGCATGCAGCAGGAGAAGAGATGCATGACAATAACCAGAGTCAAATCCCAGAAGGGGAGATTGTCCGTGATATGGGCAATGGTGATGATGATGTGTACGCTTTTGATGATGTCGGGAATGACAGTACAGTTAACGGACAGGAAAGAACATTTGGAGACATTGATTTCCAGCAGATTCCCGAATCAGCAGAGCCTGTGGCGGTGGAGAGAAATGCGTCACAGGTTAAGAAGGACTGTAACTCAACTGCAGGAGAATCAAGAGAGACAGCTGACAGAAGGAGTCCGAGACCGGCTCTGAGAAGGGTTAGACCAAAACGATACGAGAACTAGAGCCCATGTGGCTATAGTTCCTCAGCAGATCGCTACAACACCCTCTCCTCCGAAGGTTGTTATCAGAGCTAAGTTAGGGAAAGCGGTTGTTCTTCCTTGTCAATGTGGAAGATGGAATGTTGGTAGTACTAATCCTCCTAAGTGGAGGAATAATCGTGGTGAAGATGTGTTGTTGACAGGACCTGAATTTGAAAGTGTGCCTCGCGATCAAAGAAAATATTTTTTGTACAATGACATGAAGTTGGTGAAGATGCAGACGGATTGTTCACTAGTCTTGCGTAATGCTACATGGGAAGATGAAGGTGAATATGTGTGTACTTATTTAGAACCAGCATTTAAATTTGTGCCAATTCTTAATTATTGGGAGGATGATTATGTAACGCGTAAAGTGACACTTGTGATAAAAGGTTTGGAACCTAGTGGAAATGTCGCGGATATTACAAAGGTTCAAGATCAATCTAATGCAATGACTACTCCGAGAACGAATAATTCTCAAACGGAGCTTGTTACAGTAGTGCTGGGTACAACTAAGAATGTTGATACATCAACCCAGACTACTACTTTGTCACAGATAAAGCTTGTCACTACAGCTCTGGATACAACTACGAGTGTTATTACATTAACCCAGACTACTCCTACTTTATCTACGATTGTAAAAGAGTATAATGAAACAATAGTGCCAATACCTTTGATGCCTGTGAAGTTTGTAAACGTAACACAGGCGCCGGACATAGTGACCTTAGAGTCGACAGAAGTGTTAAATATGACTCAGGAACCCATGTTAAAAACAAAGCCTACAGTAAATGGTAGTGAAGAGACCTTTGAAGCCGGGAAACAGATGTGGGATGAGCATGTTGTAGCCTCAGCTGAGATAACTCAGGAAAATATATCAGAAACAATGAGTGACTATTTTAATTCTACTCAAGTTCGTATTTTGCAAAAGAGAGACAGTGACTGGAAAGCATATGGTTTCGATTCATCGGTGTTACAGATTGCTGACCCCTGGGCAAGTAGGAACTTATGGTTCCAGCAGATAACTCATTCTGTTAGATCAGTTAGAAATTTGAATTGTCCATGTGTGGTGAAAGTTTCATCACCAGGCACATGGCCTTCAATTTTAGAAACGGTGCCAGAACCACTAACTATTAGGTGTCAGTCCTTTGCATTATCATGGTTGTTGTTTCAGCAGCAGGCATCGACGGATATAATAATGGCTTTGTCAAGTAGTCTGTTTAGGCCTAAATATGATTGTTCATGGTTGAAAGAATTACCTTATGTGAATCTACTGGATCAACATGAAAATATATTAACAGCAGTCCCTGAGCCGATGGAAGTGACACCTGTGAAAGCTGCTGGTTGTTTCTGTTCAAATGAAACGTATACTGGTTCGGGGATGTTTATGGGAGTATCTGATCGTGACAGCTATTTGATGAATTTGGGCCAACATGATAATAAAAATATTAGTAAGTTGTATGAAGTAAAGTTTTGTGCGCCACATCAGAAATATAGTAAAACTTTGATGGTAAGGAATAAAGATTTGCCTGGAAATGTGACAATAGGAAATTTTAGAGATATTTGGTGGGTTTGTGGTGATAAGGCATATATATTTCTGCCTTATGGATGGATAGGATTCTGTTACATGGCAAAACTGAAGCTCCCATATGAGGTTTTTACAGTACAGAAGGGAGACGGTCCTGATACAAATCAGTCAAATGTTGTTTCTGCTAATAGGAGGAAAAGAGCATTGGCACAGTTCCATAATTTGGAGTCATACCATTGGAGAATAAGCCTAGGAGAAAAGTGGGGTATAGGACTGTTCCCATGGTATGGTGTGACATTTTTAGCTGATCATATTGATAACATCACTTATACATTACAGGGTTTCGCCAATGAGACAATAAGGGGATTTGATTTTCTGTCTAATACTCAAAGAAGTCACAGATTGACCCTGCTAAAGCATGACATGGCGTTAGATTATATATTGGCCAAGCAAGGTGGCCTATGTGTGGCTTTGAACTTAACTGGTGACGCATGTTACACCTTGATCCCCAATTCTTCTGATAATATGACTAGTGTTATAGAGGCATTGCAAAACATACGAGACGCCTTCGATCCAGCTGAAGGAGCCGGATGGTCTGCTAATTCTTGGCTGCAAGACAAATTAGGTCCGTTAGGTGCAGTCCTAGTACAGATTTTTATGGCAGTTGTTGTATCGTTGTGTGTGATGTTTTGCTTTTGCACGCTGTTGCTGACCTTTGCGAAAGCAATGATATTGCGATGGGTTGGAGTTGTGATGCCTGGGGACGGTACCCAGATGGCGCTGCTGCGAGCAGCAGATGAACATGGAATGGAATTAGATGGTGAACTGATGGAGAAGTATCCGTTTTGATATTAGTTCTTATTGTGATTCTTCATGTTATTTGGCTATAGGCTTACTTTTTAATAGTTTCCCCCTGTACTGTGTTCGGGTGAAAGGGGGGAATGGAATGTGATATGATTCATTTGTTGCCTGAGAAGACGATACTGGTTGGTTTTTTTTTCTTTTCTTCTCTCCAAGGAAACAATATTGGGGGAGATTTGAAGGCTCGGAACAAGGAATGCTGTGATTCTACACATCGGCGACCCCATACTGAGAATCAACGCAGCCGCAGATGGACATTTTCCCCATACACATATATATGTTTATTATAGGATTTTATGTGTTACAGTATATCCAGTGACATTGATAGAAAATGTTTATACTAGTAGTAATCATAGTAAGTCATGATAGTTTTTAAGTTTCTTCTGATACATAACCAATGCATACGTATTACTTCTTGTTAAAATCTTGATTGGGCTGGAGTACAATTTGTGGCCACCTGGGGCAGAGGGGCCGTGAGAGCGGTTTTCCTGTCTTGATTGTTTGAAGGATATCTAAGGAGAAACAGCTGCCTGACAGGTTTTTTCTCTCTCACACTCCATAAATTCATTATATTGTTAAGGTTCTGTGACAGAATGTATTATTACTATTTCTGTAACCAATGATGAACATGTATGCTATATTTTTTTGTTTATCGTGGGATTATTGATCCCCCGAAGGGGGGAAATATGTAGTGTCTTAAACGTATAGTATCTTAAATGTGTAATATCTAAAAGCCTTTTAACTAAACTTTTATCTAAAAGCCTAAAACTCATATAATTCTACAAATGGTGACAGTCCTGGAAAGGCCAAAGTTAATTACTGAACCATCTGGCCAGATGTTTTCCTTTAAGCCAAATGTATGAAAGGCCCATAGTGCTTATCTTATGAGCCGTGACTGGGAAAATGAGACGGGTGGTCGTCCTTAAATCAGTATGAGCCGAAGTATAGAATATGATCCAGGATGCATGTCCTCTTGGGAAAAGACCTCTGACCCGTTCTCACTGTATGTTAAGATGAATGGTCTGGGAAAGTGAGCGCTGGTACATTTGAGATATATTAAATCTGGACAAAGACAGGTTTTCTCTTTAAGATAAACATTATTGCACAGTAGGCTCATATACATCTGTTATACATTAAGAGGCGGACCCAGAGAATGATCAGAATATATAATGAGTGTGCAGCCATGGATCGGGAGTCAGACTTTGAATCAGAGCGTGCTGACTCCAGGCTTGACCGGAAGGCCTGTAAAGATGCTATATTTCTGTGCTGAATAAAAATCATTATTTACACGAAATAACTGCGTCTACGGAGATTCCTTCCAACCGACAGCTACACTCCATCAAGACGACGAAATACACAACACATGCTGGGCCCATAACCCAGAGGTCGATGGATCGAAACCATCCTCTGCTAACTGTAACCTTTTTAATACCTCAGTCACATTCCTCAATGGCAATCTGAAGACATAATACCATTGAGGTATCAGAATTCTGTGTTCAACATCTTCCTATCTGCATGTGATGAGAACATGGGTGAAAAGGACAAATGCTGGATTCGAATGACCTGCCAACTTTGTGCACCAAACAGAAAGATTCCCATTGGATTCCTTTTAATGCAGGCAAGCACCAGTTGACTCAATGATGAATGTGCAGGGGTCATGGAAAACCTTCCATAATCAAGACTGAGAGGATAAGGTGACGGACCTAATATCCGTTGGTGTCTCCCTGCGCCATGTTAAAATCATGCCTACTACATTAGTGATCTTAGTGTCTTACAAATTCCCCACAGATTGTTCCGTCAGAACACAGCTCTTTAACACTGCAGCAGAACTATTTAAAGTCATCCGCATAGATAATTAAACCGCGAACGAAAAACGTCTTCTACATTTGCGTGTTCAACAATGGTCACCAAGGCAAGAGGCATCAATCCCTGGCTGTCAGGATGGCCAAACGTTCTAAGGCGCTGCGTTCAGGTCGCAGTCTCCACTGGAGGCGTGGGTTCGAATCCCACTTCTGACCGATGTTTATGTTTTTATTTATACTTGTTGGTCAGTTTTTCTGAACTGAGCCCGTGCAGGGGAGACTTGTTGAGTTGATACTGATACTGAGTTGATACTGAAGAAACATAAGAGAAAACTATTCAACATGCTGACTCTGTTCGATTCTACAGTTTGCTTGGATAATGCTCAAGTCCTCTGCTGCTTGTTTTTATATTGAAATATTTTGGCAAAATTTCACTGAATATCGAAGACTCATCCGGATGCTTGAGCATGTCTTTGGACAAAAATAGTTGAAACCTCGCTGTGACACACCAGTCTAGCTTTCATTTGACATCACTGGCTTGAACACTTGTTTTGGTATCATGATAGCTAGGCATGGGCTCTCATTTGAACAGAATCTGGTTCCAGGAATGGCACAAAAGTGTGCAACTGTGTGGCTAAATCTGTGTGTAAATAAAGTGCAAAGGGAAAAGAATGCAATGTCTTATCTGCTAGTATCCTCAGATTCCTTCTTTTTTCGTTTCTATAGTGGCATTTTATCTTGATAATTCAATTAGGAGATGGATCATTGATGAACCATGACACTCTCTGATTTACAGCATTTGTGAAAGAAAAGGTGTCACCTACAAGTAAATCAGTGTATTGCAAAATGTGAACAAGTGAAAAGGACAGATATCACAACAATGCTGTACAGAGTACACTGATCTGCATAATCCAGTCCTTTATTGTTTTCTGAAAATAAGCTTAGTATGTGTGTTTTGGACCTATCTGGTTGTACAGAGGAATAAATACAAATCATTACTTTTTGACTAAGAAAGGCTAAACTTGACAAACTGAAAGAAAAACTGTGTGCAGTGCAGGATAACCTTTGTATTCTATTTGACAAGAGCTCGTGAGACTGTTTAACATAAAGCTAAAATGAGCACTTTTTGACTAGCATTTACAGCGACCCTGGATCTCGACGGATCTAGGCTTTGGACCCGCTGATCAACATCTGCAGTATTAACGGAAGGAGATCTACTGTATTTGACCAAAATTATAGCGTGGCAGCGGTGGGATTCGAACCCACGCCTCCAAAGAGACTGGAGCCTTAATCCAGCGCCTTAGACCGCTCGGCCACGCTACCAGTAGCGAAGCCGGGAGATGAGACCGCCAGCTTGTGGAGGAGATGCTGTCGCAGCCGGCCATAACGTCAGCGGCATGCACGAAACACGCTTAACAAAAGACTTTTGCTCGAGATCAAAGTGATACAAAAACACACAACAGGCTGTGCAGAATTGGTCATCCATTGCATTGCCCTCTGATTGGCAACAATCATCCACATATAATAACAGGATTCAGACGCAAGTTTTTTTTGCCACTGTCGTTTTGCCACAGCTGCGACGATCCATCATGGAAACAGACAACCTTTGCAAAATAGACAGCAACAAAAACAGCTTCGGAAATTCCTCTGAAGGTAACGGCACACTTGCGTCTTCTGCCAATGGTAAATTTTGGTTTGTTGTCTCAGGTGGCCTCCTGAGGCCACTGAAGGCATGTACGTGGACAGCAAGAAAGACGGGGGCCACAATCCCTAGGGAAGCCTTTGGAGGCAAGAAGTCGCAATGCTTAGGCAAACCTCACAGTTTCAGAAATTCCTCTTAACAGTCAAGTATGGCTTTACTGAGTAGCATTATATCCTGAAGCCTTGTGATAGAAATAGCAAAAGAGCCAGAAGTTGTTGCAAATCTGACACTAAGATACAGCCTTGCGACGAGGGTGGGACTCGAACCACGCGTGCAAAGCACAATGGATTAGCAGTCCATCGGCTTAACCTCTCGGCCACCTCGTCCGATAAAGATGACTGACGGCACTGCTGAAGAAACGAGGGGCTTTTATTTTATCGCGCACAAAAGGGAGGTGCAGTGTGTTATGAGATGGGCCAAGGTTTATAAATAGCGGCACACTTGTGTCTTCTGCCGATGGTACGTTTTGCTTCTTTGTCTTAGTTGGGCTCTTGAGCCCACTGGAGGCACGTAAGTGGACAGTGAGAAAGAAGGGGAGCCACAATCCCTAGGAAACCTTTGAAGACAAAAAGTCACAATTCACACAACCTTTAAAATACTCCTTGGCAGCCGTGGGTAAACCCAGCACCTTAGTCTACTTGGCCAAGCTACCTGTCGCCCAAGGACCCCTTTGGCCCGTGAAAGAAAAAAAAGATTAAACGTCCTTCCTGCTAGCATCCTCAGAGTCCATTTTTTTCCCTTTTCTACAGTGGCATGTTATCTTGATAATTTAATTAGGAGGTGGAACATTGTCTCCCAAGGTGTGAAGAGCATTATTCGCCATGAACCTCGACACTTTCTCATGTACAGCCTTTGTAAAAGAAAAAGTGTCACATAAAAGCAAATCAGTGTATGGCTTTACACTGTACACTGCTCTGCATAATCCAGTCTTTTAATGTTTTCTGAAAATAAGCTTAGTATGTGTCATTTGGACCTTTTGAATATACAAAAAAAATAATAATCCTACCATTTTATTTCATATTGGTTCGCACAATTTTGCAGATTAAGAAAAAGCTCTACTAGGAAATTGTGATCAAGGATTCCTTCATGGCAATCTGAACACATAATGCCATGAAGGTATCAGATTTTTGTGTGCAATATCTTCGTATATGCAAATTTTTAGCTGGCCTAAGAACACTTAGGCCAGAGTCATTTTTAATCATACATTTAATAAATGTCACAATTTTATATGAGCCACCTTTCATTGGGAATAAGTGTAAGAATGTAGTGCTTAAATGTGATTAGCAGAGAGGTGGACATCGATTAAGATCACAGATAAGGATGAGTATCGCTTCAGAGTGAAGAAAAGTAAAACCTATTTCAAAATCCTTTCACTTCAAGATCTGCATGTGGTCAGTACATGGTTGAGGAGAAGAAATGCTGGAACACAGCTCCTTAACACTGCAGCAGCACGGTTTGCAGTCAACCCTGTAGATAATTAAAACGCCAACAAAATACATCCACGACTTTTGAGCGTTCATTATTTGGCCTACACATGGTCACCAAAACAAAAGTCTAGGTTTCATTTGAGATCACTGGCTTGAACACTTGTTTTGTTATCATGATAGCTGAGCATGGTCTCTGACTGAATCCTTTACATTGTAATTCAAATTCATTTAAAACTTCATCTAATATCGACAAGAACCCCACTGGGTTTCCCAGCACCGTTTGGAAGCTAGAAGAGTAGATCCGAGCCACTCTTTGCCACAAGATGTGAGTCCCGTCTTGGTTGCTCGCTGTGAGCAGAGTGGCGCAGCGGAAGCGTGCTGGGCCCATAACCCAGAGGTCGATGGATCGAAACCATCCTCTGCTAACTGTAACCTTTTTAATACCTCAGTCACATTCCTCAATGGCAATCTGAAGACATAATACCATTGAGGTATCAGAATTATGTGTTCAACATCTTCCTATATGCACCTTTTTAGCTAGCCTATGGACAGTTAGGCCAAAGTCATTTTTAATCATACATTTAATAAATGCCACATAATTTTATATGAGCCCCGTTTCATTGGGAATAGGGGTAAGAAAGTTGTGCTCGCATGTGATTAGCAGAGAGGTGGACATAGATTGGGATCACACATAAGGATGAGTATCACTTCAGAGTGGGGAAAAGTAAAAACCTATTTCCAAATCCTATTACTTCACTATCTGCATGTGATGAGAACATGGGTTGAAAAGGACAAATGCTGGATTCGAATGACCTGCCAACTTTGTGCACCAAACAGAAAGATTCCCATTGGATTCCTTTTAATGCAAGCAAAGAACCAGTTGACTCAAGGATGAATGTGCAGGGGTCATGGAAAACCTTCCATAATCAAGGCTGAGAGGATAAGGTGACGGACCTAATATCCGTTGTTGTCTCCCTGCGCCATGTTAAAATCATGCCTACTACATTAGTGATCTTAGTGTCTTACAAATTCCCCACAGATTGTTCCGTCAGAACACAGCTCTTTAACACTGCAGCAGAACTATTTAAAGTCATCCGCATAGATAATTAAACCGCGAACGAAAAACGTCTTCTACATTTGCGTGTTCGACATATGACCTAGACAATGGTCACCAGGGCAAGAGGCATCAATCCCTGGCTGTCAGGATGGCCGAGCAGTCTAAGGCGCTGCGTTCAGGTCGCAGTCTCCTCTGGAGGCGTGGGTTCGAATCCCACTTCTGACAGATGTTTACCTTGTTGGTCAGTTTTTCTGAACTGAGCCCGTGCAGGGGAGACTTGTTGAGTTGATACTGATACTGAGTTGATACTGAAAAAACATGAGAGGAAACTATTAAACATGCTGACTCTGTTCGATTCTACAGTTTGCTTGGATAATGCTCAAGTCCTCTGCTGCTTGTTTGATATTGAAATATTTTGGCAAAATTTCCCTGAATATCAAAGACTCATCCGAATGCTTGAACATGTCTTTGGACAAAAATAGTTGAAACCTCGCTGTGACACACCAGTCTAGCTTTCATTTGACATCACTGGCTTGAACACTTGTTTTGGTATCATGATAGCTAGGCATGGGCTCTCATTTGAACAGAATCCGGTTCCAGGAATGGCACAAAAGTGTGCAACTGTGTGGCTAAATCTGTGTGTAAATAAAGTGCAAAGGGAAAAGAATGCAATGTCTTATCTGCTAGTATCCTCAGATTCCTTCTTTTTTCGTTTCTATAGTCGCATTTTATTTTGATAATTCAATTAGGAGATGGCTCATTGATGAACCATGACACTCTCTGATTTACAGCATTTGTGAAAGAAAAGGTGTCACCTACAAGTAAATCAGTGTATTGCATAATGTGAACAAGTGAAAAGGACGGATATCACAACAATGCTGTACAGAGTACACTGATCTGCATAATCCATTCCTTTATTGTTTTCTAAAAATAAGCTTAGTATGTGTGTTTTGGACCTATCTGGTTGTACGGAGGAATAAATACAAATCATTACTTTTTGACTAAAAAAGGCTAAACTTGACAAACTGAAAGAAAAACTGTGTGCAGTGCAGGATAACCTTTGTATTCTATTTGACAAGAGCTCGTGAGACTGTTTAACATAGAGCTAAAACGAGCACTTTTTGACTAGCATTTACAGCGACCCTGGATCTCGACGGATCTAGGCGTTGGACCCGCTGATCAACATCTGCAGTATAAACGGAAGGAGATCTACTGTATTTGACCAAAATTATAGAGTGGCAGCGGTGGGATTCGAACCCACGCCTCCAAAGAGACTGGAGCCTTAATCCAGCACCTTAGACCGCTCGGCCACGCTACCGGTAGCGCAGCCGGGAGATGAGACCGCCAGCTTGTGGAGGAGATGCTATCGCAGCCGGCCATAACGTCAGCGGCATGCACGAAACACGCTTAACAAAAGACTTTTGCTCGAGATCAAAGTGATACAAAAACACACAACAGGCTGTGCAGAATTGGTCGTCCATTGCATTGCCCTCTGATTGTCAACAATCATCCACATATAATAACAGGATTCAGACGCAAGTTTTTTTTGCCACTGTCGTCTTGCCACAGCTGCGACGATCCATCATGGAAACAGACAACCTTTGCAAAATAGACAGCAACAAAAACAGCTCCGGAAATTCCTCTAAAGGTAACGGCACACTTGCGTCTTCTGCCAATGGTAAATTTTGGTTTGTTGTCTCAGGTGGCCTCTTGAGGCCACTGAAGGCATGTACGTGGACAGCAAGAAAGACGGGGGCCACAATCCCTAGGGAAGCCTTTGGAGGCAAGAAGTCGCAATGCTTAGGCAAACCTCACAGCTTTAGAAATTCCTCTAAACAGTCAAGTATGGCTTTATTGAGTAGCATTATATACTGAAGCCTTGTGATAGAAATAGCAAAAGAGCCAGAAGTTGTTGCAAATCTGCAACTGAGATACAGCCTTGCGACGAGGGTGGGACTCGAACCCACGCGTGCAAAGCACAATGGATTAGCAGTCCATCGCCTTAACCTCTCGGCCACCTCGTCCGATAAAGATGACTGACGGCACTGCTGAAGAAACGAGGGGCTTTTATTTTATCGCGCACAAAAGGGAGGTGCAGTGTGTTATGAGATGGGCCAAGGTTTATAAATAGCGGCACACTTGTGTCTTCTGCCGATGGTACGTTTTGCTTCTTTGTCTTAGTTGGGCTCTTGAGCCCACTGGAGGCACGTAAGTGGACAGTGAGAAAGAAGGGGAGCCACAATCCCTAGGAAACCTTTGAAGACAAAAAGTCACAATTCACACAACCTTTAAAATACTCCTTGGCAGCCGTGGGTAAACCCAGCACCTTAGTCTACTTGGCCAAGCTACCTGTCGCCCAAGGACCCCTTTGGCCCGTGAAAGAAAAAAAAATTAAACGTCCCTCCTGCTAGCATCCTCAGAGTCCATTTTTTCCCCTTTTCTACAGTGGCATGTTATCTTGATAATTTAATTAGGAGGTGGAACATTGTCTCCCAAGGTGTGAAGAGCATTATTCGCCATGAACCTTGACACTTTCTCATGTACAGCCTTTGTAAAAGAAAAAGTGTCACATAAAAGCAAATCAGTGTATGGCTTTACACTGTACACTGCTCTGCATAATCCAGTCTTTTAATGTTTTCTGAAAATAAGCTTAGTATGTGTCATTTGGACCTTTTGAATATACAAAAAAAATAATAATCCTACCATTTTATTTCATATTGGTTCGCACAATTTTGCAGATTAAGAAAAAGCTCTACTAGGAAATTGTGATCAAGGATTCCTTCATGGCAATCTGAACACATAATGCCATGAAGGTATCAGATTTTTGTGTGCAATATCTTCCTATATGCAAATTTTTAGCTGGCCTAAGAACACTTAGGCCAGAGTCATTTTTAATCATACATTTAATAAATGTCACAATTTTATATGAGCCACCTTTCATTGGGAATAAGTGTAAGAATGTAGTGCTTAAATGTGATTAGCAGAGAGGTGGACATCGATTAAGATCACAGATAAGGATGAGTATCGCTTCAGAGTAAAAGAAAAGTAAAACCTATTTCAAAATCCTTTCACTTCAAGATCTGCATGTGGTCAGTACATGGTTGAGGAGAAGAAATGCTGGAACACAGCTCTTTAACACTGCAGCAGCACGGTTTGCAGTCAACCCCGTAGATAATTAAAATGGCAACAAAATACATCCACGACTTTTGAGCGTTCATTATTTGGCCTACACATGGTCACCAAAACAAAAGTCTAGGTTTCATTTGAGATCACTGGCTTGAACACTTGTTTTGTTAGCATGATAGCTGAGCATGGTCTCTGACTGAATCCTTCACATTGTAATTCAAATTCAATTAAAAACTTCATCTTATATCGACAAGAACCCCACTGGGTTTCCCAGCACCGTTGGGAAGCTAGAAGAGTAGATCCGAGCCACTGTTTGCCACAAGATGTGAGTCCCGTCTTGGTTGCTCGCAGTGAGCAGAGTGGCGCAGCGGAAGCGTGCTGGGCCCATAACCCAGAGGTCGATGGATCGAAACCATCCTCTGCTAACTGTAACCTTTTTAATACCTCAGTCACATTCCTCAATGGCAATCTGAAGACATAATACCATTGAGGTATCCGAATTCTGTGTTCAACATCTTCCTATATGCACCTTTTTAGCTAGCCTAAGGACAGTTAAGCCAAAGTCATTTTTAATCATACATTTAATAAATGCCACATAATTTTATATGTGCCCCATTTCATTGGGAATAGGGGTAAGAATGTTGTGCTCGCATGTGATTAGCAGAGAGGTGGACATAGATTGGGATCACATATAAGGATGAGTATCACTTCAGAGTGGGGAAAAGTAAAAACCTATTTCCAAATCCTATTACTTCACTATCTGCATGTGATGAGAACATGGGTGAAAAGGACAAATGCTGGATTCGAATGACCTGCCAACTTTGTGCACCAAACAGAAAGATTCCCATTGGTTTCCTTTTAATGCAGGCAAGCACCAGTTGACTCAATGATGAATGTGCAGGGGTCATGGAAAACCTTCCACATAATCAAGGCTGAGAGGATAAGGTGACGGACCTAATATCCGTTGGTGTCTCCCTGCGCCATGTTAAAATCATGCCTACTACATTAGTGATCTTAGTGTCTTACAAATTCCCCACAGATTGTTCCGTCAGAACACAGCTCTTTAACACTGCAGCAGAACTATTTAAAGTCATCCGCGTAGATAATTAAACCGCGAACGAAATACGTCTTCTACATTTGCGTGTTCAACATATGACCTAGACAATGGTCACCAAGGCAAGAGGCATCAACCCCTGGCTGTCAGGATGGCCGAGCGGTCTAAGGCGCTGCGTTCAGGTCGCAGTCCCTCTGGAGGCGTGGGTTCGAATCCCACTTCTGACAGATGTTTACCTTGTTGGTCAGTTTTTCTGAACTTAGCCCGTGCAGGGGAGACTTGTTGAGTTGATACTGATACTGAGTTGATACTGAAAAAACATGAGAGAAAACTATTCAACATGCTGACTCTGTTCGATTCTACAGTTTGCTTGGATAATGCTCAAGTCCTCTGCTGCTTGTTTGATATTGAAATATTTTGGCAAAATTTCCCTGAATATCAAAGACTCATCCGAATGCTTGAACATGTCTTTGGACAAAAATAGTTGAAACCTCGCTGTGACACACCAGTCTAGCTTTCATTTGACATCACTGGCTTGAACACTTGTTTTGGTATCATGATAGCTAGGCATGGGCTCTCATTTGAACAGAATCCGGTTCCAGGAATGGCACAAAAGTGTGCAACTGTGTGGCTAAATCTGTGTGTAAATAAAGTGCAAAGGGAAAAGAATGCAATGTCTTATCTGCTAGTATCCTCAGATTCCTTCTTTTTTCGTTTCTATAGTCGCATTTTATTTTGATAATTCAATTAGGAGATGGCTCATTGATGAACCATGACACTCTCTGATTTACAGCATTTGTGAAAGAAAAGGTGTCACCTACAAGTAAATCAGTGTATTGCATAATGTGAACAAGTGAAAAGGACAGATATCACAACAATGCTGTACAGAGTACACTGATCTGCATAATCCAGTCCTTTATTGTTTTCTAAAAATAAGCTTAGTATGTGTGTTTTGGACCTATCTGGTTGTACGGAGGAATAAATACAAATCATTACTTTTTGACTAAAAAAGGCTAAACTTGACAAACTGAAAGAAAAACTGTGTGCAGTGCAGGATAAGCTTTGTATTCTATTTGACAAGAGCTCGTGAGACTGTTTAACATAGAGCTAAAACGAGCACTTTCTGACTAGCATTTACAGCGACCCTGGATCTCGACGGATCTAGGCTTTGGACCCGCTGATCAACATCTGCAGTATTAACGGAAGGAGATCTACTGTATTTGACCAAAATTATAGAGTGGCAGCGGTGGGATTCGAACCCACGCCTCCAAAGAGACTGGAGCCTTAATCCAGCGCCTTAGACCGCTCGGCCACGCTACCAGTAGCGAAGCCGGGAGATGTGACCGCCAGCTTGTGGAGGAGATGCTGTCGCAGCCGGCCATAACGTCAGCGGCATGCACGAAACACGCTTAACAAAAGACTTTTGCTCGAGATCAAAGTGATACAAAAACACACAACAGGCTGTGCAGAATTGGTCGTCCATTGCATTGCCCTCTGATTGTCAACAATCATCCACATATAATAACAGGATTCACACGCAAGTTTTTTTTGCCACTGTCGTTTTGCCACAGCTGTGACGATCCATCATGGAAACAGACAACCTTTGCAAAATAGACAGCAACAAAAACAAATCCCTTACAAAGCCAACTTTTGCCCTCAATAACCTTTGTTGGGGTGACCAAGAGATATCAACCAACTGTATTTTATCAACTGTATTGCTGATAACTTGGTTTTCACTTGGTGCTTGTTACCTCATAGCACCAAAGACGTTAAAATCCCATGAAAGCGATTTCTTGTCTTTAATATACTGAGGCCATAATTGCCTGACAACCTTCAAATTACTCTGGTTTTAATTATTAGGTTTTAACATTCTGTAAATAGATTACAAAGAAACAAAAAGAACCTTGGACCTCAGGCTGTTTGGATTTCGCTTTCCTGTCTGCTGCAGTGTTAAAGAGCTGTGTTCTGGTGAAACAATCTGCAGGGACTTTGTAAGAAACTAAGATCACAAACAGTGTAGGCAAGATTTTAACACAGCGCAGGGAGACCCAAACGGATTTCAGGTCCATTGCCTTATCCACTCAGCCATGACTACGCAAGGTTCTGCCTGAAGTCTGCACATCCATCAATGAGTCAGAGGCAGAGAGGAAAAAAACAGTTAATACAGACAAGCAGGCAGTCAGAAAAAAAATATAAGACTGACAGACAGATAGATAAAGACAAAAAAGCAGACAAATAGATGGCCGGATGGACAGACAGACAGACAGACAGACAGACAGACAGACAGACAGACAGACAGACAGACAGACAGACAGACAGACAGACAGACAGACAGATAGATAGATAGATAGATAGATAGATAGATAGATAGATAGATAGATAGACAGACAGGCAGGCAGGCAGGCAGGCAGGCAGACAGCCTTCATTTAACACTGTGATGAGAATTTTATAGTGCCTTCATCCTGTACAAACAACTGATGTTTTTTGGGAGTGTGGATGAGAGAGCTGGTCTCATATTGCTCCAGAAAATTATTATTAAGTTACTGAAAATAATTAGCATTGTTTAGTGTCTGTTCCTCTGATGTAGTGACTGACAGAGTAATGAAAATACTCCACCATGTACAGAAATTGGGTGACAGTAGGTGGCGCAATAATGACCTTGTTTATTTATGACAATAAAATTAATGGTGCCAACTTTATGAAGAAAACACAAAGGTGAATGAGAGAGATCTCAAAGTGAGCTACCTAGTAGCTGAACTCGTAGCCTAATCTATAAAAAGCCCCACACTGTGGCAGAGACATTAATGCTACCTGCCTGCAAAGCCGCTGTCAACAAGATGCTCGGCCCTGACGCAGTTAAAGAAATAGCTAAAATTCCTCTCAGATTACACAATTACCAGACGTATTGATGAAACAAAAAACAGAGAGACACTGAGAGCTGCTGAGCAAAAGCTTTGTAAAGAAAATAAATAAAAAAACAGTTGAAATTAAAAAAGGGTAAAACAATTATTTGATGTTGTATATATGTAATGTAATGTTATTTAAATTTACAGGAAAAATGTTTAAGATATTTTCTGTCATTTTTCCCGTTGTTTACGCAAAATAATTTATCAATACATAAAAATACATAAATAAATTAATTAATTCAGGCGCGGATGCAAGGAAAAAAAAAAAAACCACCAACTGTACAGGACCTTGTTAAACACAGTAAACCGGTTATGACGTCAATCAAAAGGCCCCTACAGACACTATACAAGTCCAATGATTGGATAGAACCTTAAACCACCCCTGCATTGATTGGTCAGTTTACAGACATAATGGGCGTGGTCAACAAACAGCAGGCAATCTATCAACTCACTTTGGACTTTTTGTGTTGTGTATCTTAGCAACTGTATTAAACAAACCAGCAGCTAATATTCACGAGGCAAAAGGTTTATTCATTTTGATAAACCGTTCTCTCTCTCCTATAGATAGATAGATAGATAGATAGATAGATAGATAGATAGATAGATAGATAGATAGATAGATAGATAGATAGATAGATAGATAGATTGATGTTAAGTGTTAGATTTCAGTAAGTGTATTTAAAGGTTTTTATTTTTTCATGACGGCCCCTGGAACCCTACTGTGTGTGTGTGTGTGTGTGTGTGTGTGTGTGTGTGTGTGTGTGTGTGTGTGTGTGTGTTGAGTACATGTGTATTATCTTAACAAAACCTTAGTTCCTTACTCTCTCTCTCTCTCTCTCTCTCTCTCTCTCTCTCTCTCTCTATCTATCTTTCTCATAATACCCAGAAGGACAAATTCTGCTCCCAGAATTAACAGAATTAAGGTTGATGCCATCAGACACAATAATATCATTGGACCCCCTCAGAATCCAGAACGAAGTTAGTTTCTCTTCAAATCAGATGCTGTTACAGAACCACTGTAAGCGAGTGTGTAAACGAGTGTGTGAATGAACGTGTTAGAGATCACACACTAAATGAGCTTGTAATCATGTATCATTTCATCATGTTGGAATTTATACATTTTAATTTTTTGTGTTAAATGCATCGTTTCTTTCTTTGCAGATAATGTTGTTCCTGTCAGGATCATTCAGAACAGACTTTAGAGTCCAGACACATGTACTTCTTCTTTAATTTTAATAGATTGTTCTAAGCATTCAATCTTTTCAATTAATCATTTATTATGGTCCTGGAGACGCTTAGAACCTTGTGCTCGGCTAACTATACCTGCTCACGGAGGTAAACTAATATTCTTTAAGACGGCCGCTCGATGCTTGCTCATTCATAAAGAATCAGAAGTTCCCAGACGTGCTCTGTGCTCCATCCGTTCATAAGCCTTCAGTTTGTACAGATTTGTGGTAACGCCAGACTACATAATCAACTAGGTATAAATGATTTCAGGAAATGTTAGAGTTAATCAAGAATTTTACATTTATTTGCCAGGCAATAATCAATAAACAAATGTCACATATAAAACAAATAATAGAAAAAGTTACATAACATGATCAGCATAAAACTAAATATTTTAGCAATACAGTTTACTAAGGAAATGTTAAAGAAACACTATACCTGGCAATAGAGACATACAGAGACTGTGTGGGAAGTTCTGACTATTGAATGCTTCCCTGAGTGTTTCGCCAAATTTCCTTAAATACCCCAACCATCGTAAACACTTGTAAATTCAAAGTAATAAAAGCTTTGCACACCCTTTCTTGGGACAGGATGTGACCTAAAAACCAAATGTCACATAGACCACCTGATAAGGATCTTTTCCGGGGCAACCCTTATGTCAGTAGGACAGAATATCTCCAAACCTGGGTTCTGTTCTACTGATATGGGACTGAGATCATATTTCCAATCACACTGAGACCTTTAAAATGATACTAAACATGTGAAGGTAAAATGTATACATTCCTAAATTGTAATTATTACATTCCGGGATCTTCTCAGTCCCCAGGAGGGAAAGAGGGGGGCTCAAGGGTGGGTGACTGGGCAGCTAAACAAATGGCTTTCTCTCCTCAGATCAAAGAGATCCTCTCCTCAGATTAGAAGGTTTATTGTTTTGTTGCATGGTAGTTCTCGGGGTCTGGCCTCATGAAGTTGCATTGTAGTTCTCGGGGTCTGGTACAATGAACAGATCTGACCATCGTTACAGTTGGATGAATGGATGGATGGATGGATGAATGAATGGATGGACAGACAGACAGCATGGTAAATAGAAAAGACAAGTGTAATGGGTCAAAAAAGAAAAAAAAATGTAATTTATAAGTTTGATTCCCCAACTATTAATACGTGAATACATTTCCTCATGTTTATTTTTATTTATTATTACATTTACAAAATTAGAGCTTTCAGTAAAACATCTGTCATTACCCCGCCACACCACTAGATCGTGGATTGTGAACACATGAAACGAGAGAGATACTTCCCCCTGTTCGGCGCGCTCAGTATTAAACGGACTGCCGCTGTGGAAACATCTAACTTTGGTTCTCTTGTGTTTCTCTCAGGTACGAACATAAATAACTAAAATCTTCATTTCATTGTACTTGGGTAAATCGGCAGATGTTATACAAAGGGTTTGAGTTTGTTTAGAATTATATTTTAACTCACAGAGGATTATAAAAACCAAATCATGAGTTTAATCGTGTTTCATGTATGGTTTGTGTTGTATGACATTAGAAAAATGTTTAAAATACTGAAATACTGAGTTTATGTTAGATATATATTGTTTAAAAGTGTTTTAGAAGCGTTTAAGAATTTAATTGCTTAGTGTATGTTGCATTCTAATTTCAATCGCCATTTTGGGATGTTTAGCACGTGTATTTTTGTCAGTGTGTGCACATGCATGAGTGAAATAGAGTGACAGACAAATTATATCAAGTGTAATGAAATCTAAAGCATTTCCCCAGAAATCTGGTCTTGAAGTTTTTCTGGTAAATGATAAATGTTTTTGTGCAGTTTTGACGCACTCTTTTTGTACTGTCATTGTAAATTCTAATTATTGTGAATTGATGTAAACTTCCAAATGTATATAAGGTGTACTTGCACATAACTGTATATGTATGTTTACACCTACAAGTATACATAATATATAGAATATGAGAATATTACATACCATGGAATGTTTTGCATACACTTAGCAATTGTTTTAATGAATTAGTTTTTTCTGTTAAATTTCTGCCAAATGCACTTGAAGTTTAAAAAGTGTAATCTTTTTCAGAAGTTAACGCATTTAAAGAAAAAGTATTGCAGTAATAAACTGACTGCCGCTGTGGAAACATCTAACTTTGGTTCTCTTGAGTTTCTCTCAGTTTGTTCTCTGATCCACAGTGCACACTGCCTGTGTATCATTTGCTGCCAGCACAGATATCCCCTAGGTCTGAGGCCGGTAACAATTGGGGGCTCGTCCGGGATCCAGCACATCTCTTTTGGGAAGGTTGTCATAGTAACCGTGGTATCCTGTGACCAGTGTTTCAGGGAAGACTGCAGTGTCAAGGGTCATCCAGAGAACAGCTGCCACAGGTGATGCATCAAGATGACTACCTTAAGCCAAAGCCGAGTTCTGGTCTTCCTGATCCAAAAGAAACTTTCAGATTTTAATCTTAGTCAGCTGCAGACTGTTGCCAGTTCAATAGATGATGGCTACGAAACTTACCGTGTTGCTGATCTCGGGGAACCCGAACTGTATGACCTAATCGTCGACTACATCAGAAGTGAGAAGCTAAAAGCTGCTGAAGATGAAGGCATGTTTCAACTTCTCCTCCTTTTCGACTTGCTCAATGATGTGTCATCAGCTTCAGATACCCAAGCCACTGAATCTGGTACTGTTGCACCTGACTTGGCTGTGGATTCACCAACACACCACCGTCGTCACACTCCGACCAATGATGATGGAGAAGATCGTCTACCACCATCCTCTATGGACAGAGTTACTCTTACACCAACATTACACATGAACAAAGACACTCGCTTGCACTCATCATCCCAGGGCAGAGACAGCTGTGTACTTTTAAAAATCACATCAATCAAGTTACAAAAACAGCCTTCTTTCACCTTAGAAATATTTCTAAGCTAAGAAATATGTTATCTATATCTGATGCAGAGAAGCTCGTCCATGCGTTTATGACCTCTAGAATAGACTACTGTAATGCATTACTAGGTGGATGTCCTGCATCATTAATAAACAAGCTTCAGTTAGTTCAGAATGCCGCAGCAAGAGTTCTTACTAGGTCAAGAAAATACGATCATATAACCCCAATCTTATCGTCCCTACATTGGCTTCCTATTAAGTTTCGAATAGACTACAAACTACTGCTACTCACTTATAAAGCACTAAATGGTTTGGCTCCCATGTATCTATCCAGTCTCTTAACACGCTACAATCCGTCACGCTCCCTGAGATCTCAAAACTCTGGGCTTCTAGTAGTTCCTAGAATAGCAAAGTCCACTAAAGGCGGTAGAGCATTTTCACATTTAGCTCCTAAACTCTGGAATAGTCTTCCTGACAGTGTTCGGGGTTCAGATACACTCTCCCAGTTTAAGTGTAGATTAAAAACATATCTTTTTAGCAAAGCCTACACATAACACACATCACGCACATCACATCACAACCTTGTGCTCCAGAACATCTGATCACATGCACATTATCAACTTGTGCTGTTAATATCATGAACAGCAGCTACGCTAATTCCTCTCCACTGCTTCTCTTTCTCTCCCCATCCCGAGGCTTCCTGAGGTTTGGCCAGCTCCAGTCACGTCCCACCTCGTGAAGATTATGGACCTATGGATGATCATGGAGAAGTAGATGCCGAGTGTTTAAAGGCCCTGGCATGGAGAAGCTGATGCTGGATCTATGATGATCACAAATTGTTCTGTATTGTTGAAAGATTTATGACCAAACTTTTGATGTCACCCATATGAGGATGGGTTCCCCTTTGAGTCTGGTTCCTCTCAAGGTTTCTTCCTCATATCATCTAAGGGAGTTTTTCCTTGCCACTGTCGCCACGGCTGCTCATCAGGGACAAACGCACACCATTCACCTTCACTGTTGTTTTCTGTAAAGCTGCTTTGAGACAATGTCTGTTGTGAAAAGCGCTATACAAATAAACTTGACTTGACTTGACTTGACTTACCAGGGAAGTCACTTCATCAGCACCAGGTATGCCCTTCCACGTCGGCGCTGCTCCTTTGGGTAGGATGAACTCATCATCTAACATTTCTGATCATGTTGTAAGATTGTCAGATGTTTCAGCTTTGTTACCACACAGAGAATTTAAGTTACATGGTGGTCAAATCTGTGATGCAGGGTGTGACATGTCTTTCAATTGTCTCTGTAAACAAATGGATGAAGGATTGCAGGAGGGTTTCAGTGAGTCTGAGATTATCAGAGCTGTCCTTTAAATAACAAAACCTGGTACATTCAAAGAGATGTTGGTTAATAAGCATGATCTCACTATTAATGGGTTGAAGAGATCCCACATTAGAGACAAAAATGTAACTGAACTTTTTCAAGAAATTGTTGTGGGCTTTCTTTGTCATTTTGTCTAGCACTAGCTAGACAAAATGACAAAGAAAGCCCACAACAATTTCTTTACAGAATAATGGGTCTATAGCAGCGTGTTCTCTTTGAGTCACAACAACCTGGTGTAGGTTTCAGCTATAACAAAGAGCTTGTTCAGGGCACTTTCCTTCACACACTTTACCAGGGGTTAAACGAAAGAAACAGCCATGTTAGACATGATCTTAAACACTTTCTCTCAGACATGCAGGTTAGCGATGACTTACTCTTGGAACAAATAACAAAATCAACAACTGCAGAAGAAAGGCGATTAAAAAGACTGGGTTCAGTAGGTAGACACAGACCAGTTACTGTAAATGCAGCTCAGCACTCCCAAAGTGAACTAAACACCACGTCAAAAGTTGATGCTGATTTACAAGCAAACCGTGATGCTATCAAAGAATTAACTGTTCAAGTTTCTTCTCTAACCAAGCACCCAGCCCAGATGTCCACCTCCACTGAGACTGTGAACTTGAAAGACAGCCGCTCATCTACTGATCGCGCCCAACCACCATTATCTGAGACGAGGTAAATGCAACGACTGTGTACAAAAAAACTATACAAACTGTGTTCACTGCTTTGTTTATGGCCAGGCAGGACATCGCGCCATTGGCTGTCTCCAACGAAAGATGTCGGGAAACGGGAGGAGGTCGCTGGAAAGGGGCAGCCAGCGTTCCTAAACAGTGATAAACCCCAATAAAAGGTCATAACACCTAAATGCTCACAGTTAAACTCGCAGTGCCAGTCGGATCCAAAGATAAGAGTAGCTCAACTCATTGGTAAGCGATATCTGGTCCCATGCTCAATCAATGGCACACCTCTTCAGATGCTCCTTGACTCAGGGGCACAAGTGACAATGGTGAGCAAATCATGGATTGAACAAACACTTCCACACATCAAAATACAGCCATTTGGATTGTTGTTTCCTGATCAATCCCTTGAAATTTCTTCTGCTAATAACACTGGAGTTCCTCTTGATGGATGGGCTGAGATTGATCTTCAGATACATAGTCAGCATCATGGGCATGTAATGATCAGAGTGCCACTTCTTATCAGTCAAGACTGTAACTACCCCTTCTTAGGTAGTAATGTCATAGCAGAGATCATTAAAGAAAATGCCAATCAGAAAGAAAAAGTCGATGTCTCTACTATTCTGGAAGAAGCTTTAGGTATCAGTGTATCTACGGTAGAAGCATTAGTGTTGGCCCTCCAGGAAGTAACTTTTACGGAGACACCACAGCTCTACGTTCGCATTGGTAAGAGAGGTGTAACCATACCTGCTGGACAGATTCGAGAAGTTAAGAGTCGGGTTCGAGGGTGGTCCGGTAATGGAACCCTGCTGTTTCAGCCTATTGCTGGAAATTACTGCATTGAGGGTTTAGAGCTGTTACCAGCATTAGTGGATGTTCCTGGTGGATTGTCAAAATGTGTCAAAATCCCAGTCCAGAACCCCACTAAACATGCTATTTATCTGCCACAGAGGACAATTCTTGGAAATCTCAAAGATATTGTCGAGCTCAGACCCGTCCAGCATTCCATTGTTTGCCCTGAGTCCAGATACCAAGATACTCCCCGATCATGCTCAGCTCAGTTGAGGACTGATGATCTGAAAAAAACAGAAAAAGACAGGAATCTTTCTGTGCATTCAAATAAAGAAAAACTTTGTGATCATGGGTGGATTCGGAAGTCTACATCACCTTACTCCTCCCCTGTGGTCTGTGTTAGGAAAAAAGATAAGAGCCTTCGACTTTGTGTTGACTTTCGCGGACTAAACAGTAAAACCATCCCGACCGCCATCCCCTGCCACGTATACAAGATCTATTAGAGAACCTTGGAGGTTACTCGTGGTTCTCCATACTAGACCAAGGCAGTGCATGTCACCAGGGCTTCGTTGAGGAGAACTCCAGGCACCTGACAGCTTTCAGCACGCCTTGGGGATTGTATGAGTGGATTCGCCTTCCCTTTGGCCTGACTAATGCACCAGCAGCTTTCCAAAGGTGCATGGAAGGTGTGCTAAATGGTTTGAGGGATGAATGCTGTTTTCCATACTTAGACGATGGTCTCTGTTTTTCGAAAACCTTTCAGGACCACGTCAAAGACCTGCAGAGGGCTCCGCTTACGGGAGCATAGTGTGAAATTACGTCCAAAAAAGTGTGAATTGTGTAAACATCAGGTGAGGTATGTGGGACGTCTAGTTTCAACGAGGGTATCCTGGTTGATCCCAAGGATCTGGAAGCAGTGCTGCAATGGAAGGAACAGAAACCAAAGAATGTGGGAGAACTGGGCCAACCAAACAGAGTGTTAAAAAAAAGGTCAGTTGCCATCTAAGACACCAGTTCAGTGGACCCCCGAACACAGCGCTGTTGTTGCTCGCCTTGTTGACATGTTAACCTCCTCTCCTATCCTGGCCTACCCAGACTTTGATTTACCTTTTGTCCTCCACACCGATGCATCCAATGAAGGTCTGGGGGCTGTACTCTATCAGGAACAGAGGGGTAAACACGCTTTTCCCAGTGCAGCTTCAGGACCAGATCAGAGTCTTTACCTCCAGATGTTATTTCTGCCATATGGCGGGGAGATAAAGCAGAGAGAGAAAAAGAAGTACCGTGGGTTGCGGCCCTTCAGCTTTGTTCCAGTGATGATGTTTTTGCTGCCAACCCACCCGTTATCACTCCTGAAGACATTCCAGCTGCCCAAAAAAAAAAGACGCTTCCATCTGTGACGTAATTACAATGAAGGAGAAAGGATGGAACCCCAATAACAAAGACAAGAGACAAATGGATCCAACCACACGACAACTGATACATGAATGGAACAGACTTAGACTTGACAAGGGAATTTTATACAGAAAGACAGGGCAAAGTAGACAGCTGGTTCTCCCTAAGTCCCTCCGGTCTCTCGTGCTCAAACACCTTCATGATGACATGGGGCATATCGGGGCTGACAAAGTTATCCAGCTGGCAAGGCAAAGATTTTATTGGCCTTTCATGCAGCGTGACATAGAAGATTGTCATTCGTCAATTGCCATGTATCAAACAAAAGCGACCTGTTCCTCAGAAGGCACCAATGGGCTTGATTACAACTAGTGCCCCATTTGAGTTATTGCCTGTAGATAATCTGCACCAACGACTTGAGCAACTGGCTGGCATTACTCATTCTCGAACAACCCCCTATCGCCCACAGGGGAACCCTGTTGAGCGTCTGAATAGAGCATTGCTTCAAATGCTCAGAACACTCGCAGAGGAAAAGAAATCAGAGTGGAAATAACATTTACCACACATTGTCCATGCGTACAATTGTTCAAAGCACGAAGCTACGGGCTTTTTTCCACATTTTCTACTCTTTGGGAGAGCCCCCCCGATACCCATCGATTTGCTCTTTAACCTTTAATCTGAGCCACAGACTGAGACCTGTCTGGAATATGCACAGAAGTGGGCATCTCGGATGCAGGAGGCATATTAGATTGCCTCTGAAAATAGTAAAAGGTGTTCTGCAAAAGGGAAAAAATAATCGTGCTTCAGCCAGGTGATCGTGTGCTTGTCCGCAACCTATCGGAGAGAGGTGGGCCTGGTAAACTCCGCCCTTACTGGGAGAACAAAGTTCACCGTGTCGTTGAAAGGATGGGAGATGGTCCTGTATATCGAATTCAAGCTGAAACCGGTGACCGCACTCTTCGTGTACTGCACCGCAATCTCCTTTTGTCTGTGAACGATCTTCCACTCGAACATGATGGTCAGGACAATCAGACACAAAAACGACAAAGACAAAATCTACACCGCATGAACAGCCAGCATCAAATGTCTGACACCCTCGAGCCTGAAACCAGTGATTCTGGGGATGAGGAAGGATATGCATGTAATCCCAGATGAGTAATTCTCAAACAGTTCCAGGGTGAGCCACACAGTCATCTTCGTTTTGTAGCACCAGAGTTTCACCCTGTACACTACAGGGCAGAGTCAGATAACCTTGAGACATATGAGCAGCACCCTCAGGTTGTGACATCAGAACCATCGCAAGCACTGACAGACTCTTTGCCATATGGGGAACCTCAGGAACAATCGGATGACTGCATGGTTGGTAGTGATGAGGATACTGATCTGGGAGCACAGCAGGGTGCAATCCAGTGAATGACGAGGACGTCATCCTGCGCAGGTCTACCCGTGCAGTTAAGCCAAAGGAGATTTTAACGTACAATCAGATGGGCCAACCTAAATATCAAACTTGGAGGCCAACACGATGCATGCTTCTGTCCTTTACCCTGTCCAGACTTACCTTGTGCTACCTGACATACACCACTACCCAGTGCCAGCAGTATGGGTATTCGAAAAAAAAAAAAAAAGAGTCATGAAAGAATAGAAGATACTGGTCATTCTTAAACATGCATAAAAAAACTCATACATTCTTTAAGTGGTAATCTCAGTTCTAGATGTCCGGAGACATCTCTAAAAGCAGGGGAGTGTGTAATGGGTCGTAAAAAAAAAAATTTATTTATAAGTTTGATTATATCGAGTGAATATATCAAGTGTAATGAAATCTAAAGCATTTCCCCAGAAATCTGGTCTTGAAGGTTTTCTGGTGTCTTGATAAATGTTTTTGTGCAGTTTTGACGCACTCTTTTTGTACTGTCATTGTAAATTCTAATTATTGTGAATTGATGTAAACTTCCAAATGTATATAAGGTGTACTTGCACATAACTGTATATGTATGTTTACACCTACAAGTATACATAATATATAGAATATGAGAATATTACATACCATGGAATGTTTTGCATACACTTAGCAAGTGTTTTAATGAATTAGTTTTTTCTGTTAAATTGTATTTCACCAAATGCACTTGAAGTTTAGAAAGTGTAATCTTTTTCAGAAGTTAACGCATTTAAAGAAAAAGTATTGCAGTAACAAACTGACTGCTGCTGTGGAAACATCTAACTTTGGTTTTCTTGTGTTTCTCTCAGTTTGTTCTTTGATCCACAGTGCACACTGCCTGTGTATCACCCTTGCCTTCACTGGAAACTCACACCAGGCCACGCAGGCGTCCCTCTATTTTGAGTTTCGACCGAGAATCATCCTGAGAAAGTATATATTTTGTATTTTCTTAAATTATATTTAGTTTAAGTCATTATTGCATTGTATGACATATGCAAACAACTTTGACACAATGACACAATTAGTGATGTTCATGTGTCTGTGTGTGTGTGTGTGTGTTTCATAAACAGATGTGATCAAGCACCTGCTCCAAAAAGGGCAAAGGCAGCACACAGACAGTCCACCATGTCATGGAAGGATCAGACAGATAACGACACAGTTCCACAGACTCTGCGATTCCTGTCCGCACATGAACCTGGACCTCAACTGAGGTCTTCTGACTCTCATTCTCCATTTAGTCTATTTAAAATGTTTTTCCCGGAGAGTGTTGTGTCAACTCTGTGCCACAACACAAATGCTCAAGCTGCCAAGTCAATAGCCAAGGGATGCAAATACAAATGGAGAGATGTAACCGTGAGTGAGATGTATCGCTACATTGGGCTCTTATTTTACATGGCAATGGTAAAGTTGCCCTCCATCATAGACTACTGGCGACAGAGCAGTATTTTCACAGTTCCCTTTCCAGCAACAATTATGTCAAGAGACAGATACAGGACAATTTCGTGGAATGTACACGAGTCACCCAGATGCAGACAAAGAAAACGACAGAAAGAGGGGCACAACTGAACATGACCGTCTGTTCAGAGTGAAACCGCTTTTATGGACACAATCCGTAAGACATGCAAAGCAATTTATCATCCTAGAAGACATTTAGCCGTGGATGAGAGGATGGTAGCATGCAAAGCTAACACTGGGATGACACAGTACATGAAAGCCAAGCCAACTAAGTGGGGGTTCAAGTTGTTTGTTCTTGCCGATTCCTCAAATGGATACCCTATTATTATTATTTAATGCATAGTATTGTAGCCCTACAGGCTAGGATTTGCGGTACCCTACTGTAGTGTATTGTGTTATTGTTTTTGTTGCACTCTTTATTTTTTATACATACTGTACTGTATTGTTTTATTGTTACACAATTCCCTTTTTAATGCTGTCCCTGCAAATGTGTATTTTAAATAAACCACAAAGGAAACGCATTCCTTCTTGTAGTACTGTACTTCTCACTCAGATCCTGGCTCAGTGATCCACAGCTCATTATGTAATCGACAGCTCATTATGCGACCCATTGTCTACAAAGCTGTCAGTCACAGCATGTCGACGCCTCTTCACATATGGCCTTTCAAAGTAGAAAGTGTCTTTTAAATTTTAAATCAAAGTATTGTTTAATGTGAATGAGCAGGCAGGATGATTTTCACATGATTTAAAAAAATAAATAAATAAATAAACCTACATTAGGTTTATTATTATTATAGGTTATAAAACTACATCTATTCTCAAAAAGTCTTGTGAAAACATGTTTACTATAGGTTTTGTGGCCTTATTTCAGTGAGGGTTTTTTTTTTTTTGCTTTTTCACAAACCACGCATAAACCTTATTTAGTCAAAAATACAAACACACATATACGTTGTTTACATATTATGGTAGCCCAGTTTGTGCTGAATACTGTGTAATAAGTCTTTTGTCAATAATATATTTTAAAAGCAACTAAAAAGGACCAAATGTAAGCGCATGTCAAACTCTCTCAAGGGGCCAAAAACACCGACTCCAGAGGGTTAAGCATTCTTTTGCTGCAGCAAAGAAACAGTTACAAAATGCTTTTAGACAGAAAGATGTTATTGCTTTTTTCCAAACATTTCCTAATTCATGCCATAAACTGCCAAATGAAGCTATGGAGGTGTATGCTGCAGACATTTGTAGGCTTGTCAAAGAGGCTTTTCCTGAATTTGAACAAAATGCCTCTGAATACATGAAACTGTCAAGATTTCTGGCTGGTCTGGATCAAGAACTCCAAATTAAGTGCCATGAGAGAGGAGTCAAAACATTTGAAGTTGCTGCTCAAGCAGAACATGCTCGACAAGCAGCCAGACTGGTACATCCAATTTCAGCTGCTAACACTGCCAGAGATGTTTCTGCAATGCAAACAGTCAATGCTGTGTCCAACACTGACAATCTTTTTCTAAAGCAAGCTGTACGCGAGTAAAGATTTGACCGCATTGAAATTACAATTTCATGATCAGTATGGTCGATCAAAGAGACCCTCATCACCATATCAACAAAGTCCAGCTGGACATGCCACTGCATGGAACACAGCTTTTGAATGTTCACCACCTAGGCATTCAGGTTCTCGACATTCGTCACCTGACCAGTCCCTCAACCATAGCAGAGATCATGACAGACATGGCAGAGACACATACTGGCAACGTGATCGAGGTGATTTTTCTACACACCGCAGGAAGGGGTCCAGGCCCTTTCATTCCTCAAGATATTCAGCTGATGACAGCCCATAATTGCTATGATGATGGCATGCAGAGACCACAGTATGTCACCAGGCCATACAATAGCTCTCCACTTCGACGCCGGAGCTAGAGTTCTTATCAGAAGCGCGTCGCCTTTGAGGAGTGCCAGAAACCTCAATACAGACATCGGCAACGCAGAATGGTTCACGGGTTATCTACAAAGATCATCACAGCCAGGACCAGGGAAACTTCCATTAGCTCGTGCTGCGGGGCACTCATCAGCTATTTCCCCATCTGATAACCTTGCTGAGGATGAACATTCATTTTCTGGTGACTGTAAGGACACTTTTACTTCACACATTTCCGGTATTGTTAAAGGTACTCATATGCACATACTGTTGGATACAGGCTCTAGTATTTCATTCATTAATGAAGCTATACGTATGTCAATTCCTTCATTGTGTAAGACACCTTTAAAAAGTAATTTCATTTTGTCAAAATCTGTGACTGGTTAGAGTTTTTTAGACAGTTTAGGGACTATGTCTGTCTCTATAAGACTGAGTTCTTTTACATTTCAACATGAAATGCAGGTTGTTAGAAATGCTAGTCAGGGTATCATACTTGGCTGGGATTCCTGAAGCAGCATTAGGTGGTTTTGGATCTAGGCAGAGGATTTTGTTGCCTCTAACCTTACCACTACTAAGCACAGCCCAGCTTGTCCCTGCTCACTGTACAGCCCAAATTTCGGTGGCTACAACCATTCTCCCTCAATGTGAAATGCATTGTACAGCCACGCTTATATCTTCTGCCCTAAAGCAGGTTTAGCAGATGGGTATAATGGATTACTTGAACCTTACTCATTTAAACTGGATGGTGTTGTTGTAGCACGCCCCCTTACAGTTGCTAAAAATGGTCTCACGGTGGTGCGTGTCATGAATCCTACTAACAGCCCTTTTGTGCTACAGCCTGGTATGCAACTAGGAAAATTCACCCCTATAGGCCAGGATGATGTTTTTGACAGCTCAGGTTCTGTGTGTAATGTTTCTACCCCACCGGCAGTGTCTCCTACAATTGTGTTGGAGGTTAATAGTGGGCACCTATCTGATTCTCAGCTCTCTGAGATAAAATCACTGCTGCTTCGAAACAGTGACATATTTAGCACTAGTAACACAGATTATGGTAGGACGAACCTTGTCACCCACAAAATCAATACTTCCCATGCAGCCCCAGTTCGAAAACGGGCCTACCGCACCTCATCACAAATGCAGGATGTGATTTAATCACATGTAGATCTCACATTTTGACACCCACTGAGAAACGATGGTCAGCCTACGATAGGGAGTTTTGGGCCATTGTGTGGTCCATTCGTCATTTTCGCCAGTATCTGACGGGCAATTCTTTTCGCATTATTACAGACCAAAGGCCCCCGCTTAGTCTTAGGCAGATGGTTTTGGATGGTGATCCCTCAGGGTGGGCTCTGGAAATTTACTTGTACAATTGGACGATTGAGCACAGACACGGTCACAAACATGCAAATGCAGAAGCAATGTCTCGTCGGCCTGTCAGAAATGTTCCGATTGACTCTACACCTAAGGTTTAATGTGTGAACTTTGTTTCGGCTTGCACCCAGACTGATGTAGTTGAGTCACAGCTTACCATGCCTCCACCCGCGAACCAGTTGGCTAACACTGATACCACATCTCAACAGGTCTCACCCACTACAGCTTTTATGGCGAGGGTGGAACCGCATTGCTCAATCTCTGTTTTCCCTAACATTTCACTTTTGGAAATGGATAGGGAGGATATTGCTCAGGAACAAAAAGCTGACCCTTTATTGAGCACAGTGATTGATAGGGTGTTAGCTAAGTGCAGACCACCATATTCTGAGCTAAAAGGCGCCTTACCTTTGATTAAGCAATTTTGGAAAGAATTTCCCAGACTTGTGTTGGTTGGTTCTATTCTTTCCCACAAAGTTAGAGCCCCACCAGGTGATGTACATTTTCAAGTTGTGGTTCCACAGAACCTTCAGCTGAAGGTATTTGAGAATTTACATGGACACTCTCTCACTGGTCATTTCAGTGCACAGAAAACCTTCAGCGGGCCCAGGTTAGATGCTTCTGGCCTTACATGTCTAGAGACATTACAAAATGGTGTCTGCAGTGGCAGGCTTGTAAAGCAAGAGGGCTACAAACACCAAATCAGCAGGCCCCTATGCAAAACATAGATACAAGCATGCCTTTTGAGAAAGTGGCAGCTGATTTGACAGAGTTGCCTGTTACACAACGAGGTAACCGGTACATTCTTATGTTAATGGATTATTTTACAAAGTTTTTGAATGTATATGCACTTCCTGATCAGCGAGCGACTACCGTGGCTAAATGTTTGTTTGAGGATTATATAAGCCGTCATGGTTTACCCCAAAAATTTGCACACAGAACAGGGTCGCGAATTTGACTCTGATCTAGTTAAAGAATTGTGCTCTCTGCTTGGAGTAAGCAAAACACGTACTTCACCCTATCATCCTATGTCTGACGGGCATGGTAGAACGTGCCAACAGGTCTGTCAAAGATCAACTTGCTTAATATCTGTACACAAAAGGTGGTGAATGGGATGAACACTTGAGGCAAGTTGAGTTTGCATACAATACAAGTGCACACTCTTCCACTAAAGATTCACCATTCTTTTTGGTTCATGGACGAGAAGCTCGTCTCCCTGCTGATTTTCTTCTTGGGGACTAATGTATATTTCGGGTTGTGTAGGAGTGTAGCTGTTGCTTGGAAGAAATCTCTGGCTACACCGTCTTTCTTGCAAACCAGGTTTATTCACAGAAGGTTCAGCATCTTGATACGAGCATCCAGGATCTGCTCGGAGGGGTTCAAAACCAAACGAACCGTCCTCCCGATCTAACGTCCTGTCTCGTCTATATATATCTAAACCGTTGCTATTGACCGCATCTCAAAACATGCAAGATGTAAGTGAGCTTATTTCTCCACAATGTTTAGCATAAGGAACATCACCACATATGGACAGTTGCTATTGTCTTGTTATACAGTCAGCTCGTAAGGGATTTCAGAAGCTGCACGTACACCCTCCAACATTAACTTTTGGCCCAGACTCTGCTATAAACACTATGGTCTTTCAACATCGTCTTGTAGGGAAAAGATCTGGCCTGCATTCCCGCAATACAGAATAAAGTCGAATAAAGGTACTACATATTTCAGATATTACATATTTCAGATACTACAGGACACTCCAACATTTTCCAAAGCTATGCCTGGATCCCCAAATGAGTATGCACATTCTATGCTCATGCGATTGCGCTCTGCCTTTAATTCAGTGGCAGACAATATAGAGACAGCAGAAGCACAGCAAAAACACTACTATGACCATAACTTAAAGCACACAGCTTATCAACCCAATGATCTTGTATGGGTTGATCTTCCAGATTTAACTAGACACAAACTTGCTCCCAAATGGGCTGGTCCATTTAAAGTTGTGGGAGTAGACTTACCTACAGGTGATATTGGTGTGACCTATGAAGTGCGGGATCAGGTAGATCCTAAGGCGAAGTCAAGAATACTACACTACAACCGCCTTGAGCCTTATCGGTCCATATTGCCACCAAACTCTGAAGGAAACAGTACTAATGTGCAACCCCCATCCATGATTGGAGCCCCACCACTCACTGTGCTTTCAGGCTCTCGTCCTTATGCGTACCAAGAACCTAGCATGCATGAACCTTTGATGCCACCTACACCTACTCAAACAACACCATTTCCTTCACCTGCTCCTAGTGTTGAGTCTCCGGGTCGGTATCGAACGAGGTATGGGCGTTTAGTGCATCTTCCTCAGCGCTTTAGAGTTGGGGTCTAAATGTGGACAATGGCGCTAACACTATTAGAACCATGCTAGTAATGAAGTTGACATATTCCACAGTATGGGTGTTTTATGCAGTTTAAATTATTTCGTTCTTAAAGTGTTAATGTTCACTGCATGATATTTGTTACGGTTGTGTTTACAATGACATGTTTATGATTACAGTTTGTGTAATGTATTTTTTTTTTCTTACTCTTCTCTTTGTTTACTTTTTTTCCCCTTCAGTTTTGGAAACGAGGACGTTTCTTTTTCCTAAGATGTAGTGTAAGAGTGAAAATGTATATGCTTTGCCAGGTGCTTTGGGAGCGTGAGTAGAGGAGCACGAGAATTGTTTGGAAAAAAAGAATAAAGTTTGAAAGAAGAGCTCGTCGGTGTCCGTGAATGTTATTAGAGAAATAATATCACTTTAGTTTTGTTAGTGTTAAGATGTTTTTCACACTGTTTCACACACATTTCTTTGTCTGTTCAGTGTCTATAGAATATTTACGATGTTAGTCTGTAAGGTAAACAGGGAGTCCTTATCTGGGCTCACACATCTCCGGCTAGTATATCCTTTTGTCTAAACAGGAAACAAGTTTAGGACAGCCTTTTCTCTGTATGTGTATATATATATATATATATATATATATATATATATATATATATATATATATATATATATATATATATACGTTCTGTGTCTGCAATAAACCAGAAGAGGAAGAACATTTGCTGCATTCTGTGTGCTGTGTATTTCTTCTTCTCTGGTATCAGAACGGCACCACGGGCATAACAGGTCGTATGGAAAACCTCTCCAAGAACTAAGTTTCATTTGGGCATGATAAAAATCTAACAGTTTTGGTGTCAGAAGTGAGATACATTCTGGCAATATCTGAAGGGAGATCACGCATTAAGGTAAGTTTTAGGATACATCCTTGTTTGCAGGGATTGTCCCGTTTGCCAGCCAATAGGGCTGCATGTGTGTTCGTGTCTTGGTTATGCATTAATTGATTAATTAATGATAATGTCCTTTGGTGGGATGATTTCGTAGCGACATTGTTTTCCTCACCTTAGATGTTAAGATGCAAGATTAGAAGAAGCTTTTTACGGTCTGTCTAATATAGGCGATATTGTCTGAAGTATCCAAAAGAATCCACGATAATTTTTATATGGCCGAAAAAAATAGATAAATTAAAAATTTATTGTTTAAAACAAAACAAAAAAAAAAAAGTGAGAGAAAAGAGAAAAGGAACTAAAGAAAAACTGACATTTTCAAAAGACTTTCAAATTTTTTAAAAGACTTTAATCTTGTTTTGGCTTTATAGTCTATTTTTTTCTCCTAACTTACAAAATTTGTGATCCAATTGGAGAGACTGGATTACCTTTTTTGTTTGAAGACTGCGATCCCCCTGGTGCCTAGCACAGCTGTGTTGTCTGAGTGTTAAGTGTTGTGTGTCTGTTCTTTGTCCTGTGTAAAGAAGATGGGTCATGACATTTCTCGCTTACTGCCGGAAGAAAATCCCAAAGATTGGATGTATAGGAATAGTGCTCGTTATTGAACTAATCCTTATTTAGATCATTTGGCATTTTGGAGTGAAATTGTGTCACATCTAGGTTTCTACTATGGTCTAGGTTAAGTTAACCCGTTATGCTCCGCACTGCAACAGGAAGTGGTGCATTCCAGCCTCAGCACAAAACTCAAGGAGAAGGAAAAAGGGGAAGTTCATCTATTAGGGAATAGATAGAGTTCCAATTTCATGTCCTGTAACTCACCTTTTGCTTGTTGTGACACCGACTGGTACAATTTTTTATCATAGCTTTACAATAATTCCAAATTCGCCTTTAAACCTTTTAGGAAGAGATATAATGCACAAAATGGGAATTGAGATTCTGTTTTTTGAAACCAATGTTTCACTGTCTTTTCCTTCTGTCCTCATGCTCTCAACCGAGCCACAGCCACATCCGGAAGATTTCTTACAGGGTAGTACAGAGGTCCTGCCTGATGAACCAAATTTAGGTAAAGTTAACCCTAAATTATGGGCCTCCCACAAAGATGAGGCAGGTTTAATCCAGGTAAAACCAAATCATGCACTCATGAAAACACACCATTCGATTTTCGTTAAACAATATCCATTGTCAAAAGAGAAGAATGTTGCCATTGCTCCAGTTATTGACAATTTATTGTCACAAGGTGTTTTGATCGAGACACATTCACCTTATAACACACTGATTAATCTCATCTTGAAGGCAGATAAAAAAATGCTGGAGGTTAACACAAGATTTACGTGAGATTGATAAAATAGTTTTTCCGTTAGCTCCTTAGGAGCCCGATGTAGCTACCATTGTTAATTATATACAAGCGACTCACAGTTTTTTACTGTGATTGATCTTTGTTCTGCTTTTTTCAGTGTCCCTTTGGCCTCAGAGACGCAGACACTTTTCGCGTTTGCCTATAGGGGACGTCAATTCACCTGGACCCGTCTTCTTAGGGTTTCGTTGACTCGTCAGCCGAATTATACTAAACCTTTTCACCTTCGTGTGCACGAACGTGGTGGTACGGCTGCGGGGATCCTAGCCCAGGAACACGGTGACTGATATCGCCCTGTTGCGTATCTTTCCAAATCTTTAGACAACATAGCACAAGGGTTGCCTTCGTGCTTGCGTGCAGTGGCTGCTGCGGCTCTGATGGTCCGGGATGCTGAGAAAACGGTGCTGTCACATCCTTTAATACTGTACACCTCACATCAGGTAACAGCTATTTTAAACAACCTCAACACACAAGATATGATAGCACAACGTAGATCTGGTTATGAAACCACACTCTTGGCAACGGAAAACTTAACTATTAAGCCTTCTTCTAAGCCACATTCAGCTGTAGTAGCTCAGCGTGATCTGCTAGACAATATTGACTTAGATGGTTTTGACGACGCACATGATTGCCTTAAACACATTGAACAAGAGACCTCTTGTAGGCCTGATCTTTAAGATACGGCCCTGGAAGTGGGGGATTGCCTATATGTACAAGGTTCATGTTCAAAACCTTCTGATGTGTATTTATGTTCAAAACCTTCTGATGTGTATTTATGTGGATATGCGGTTGTAAGATTATCTGATGTAATAGTTAAAGCTAAACCATTACCATACACATCAGTACAAGCTGCAGAGTTGGTGGCACTTACAAGAGCATGTCAGTTGTCTGAAGGTAAAGTAGTGACTATATACACTGATTCTAAGTATGCTTATGGTGTTGGGCATGATTTTGCCGAAACATGGAAGCAAAAAGACTTTAAAACAGCTGATGGAAAGCCCATAGCACATTTTAATCTCATAGGCGACTTTTTAAAAGCTGTTCAACTCCCTGCCAAAGTGGCCATAGTTACACATATGCCACCTGTAGGAAATTTTAGATACCTGTTGGTTATAGTTGACAGATTCAGCAAGTGGCCAGAAGCATTTGCATGTGCGACAGAGAATGCTAAAACGGTTGTCAAAATATTAATGAAAGAGATCATCTCTAGGGGGAGTGGTGGCTTCAGCGGTTAAGGCGCTGGGTTGTCGATCGGAAGGTCTGGTGTTCAAGCCCCGGTATCGCCAAGCTGCCACTCTTGGGCCCTTGAGCAAGGCCCTTAACCCTCTATGCTCCGGGGGTCCCTTACGAGGGAAATATCAAGGTCCGTGACATGGGGCCGCCTTCCCGTGGGCTCACCACCTGCAGGAGGGACCGTAAGGGACGGTGCTGTGAGGATTGGGCAGCAATCGAAGTCGGGGGCCTGCTTAGACTGCTGCCCGCGCGACCCGAATTACGGATAAGCGGGAAAAAATTAATGAATTAACCTTTTCCAACCCCATCGGTCAGGGGACACACTGGCATTTCTTCCTTAGGTAACCTGGAAGTGATGGTGGAGGACTAAGTTTCTGCCCTGGCTGAGAAATTGAATTCTATCAGTGCTGATGTCTCATTAACTCTTCCTCTGCCTACAGATAAGCCAAAACACCCTTTTGTGCCTAATCAGCAGGTCCTGATAAGAAGTCTGAAGCCTACCAAGGTCGTTGAGCCGAAGTATCTGGGTCCAGCGACTGTTCTAGCTGTAACCAGAACTGGAGTTCTGACTGATTTTTAGCCACAGTGGATACACGCAAGCAGGATCAAAACAGCACCCACTTATTCTATTCTATGCACTAATTGGTCTGTTGGCCTAAGAAGCCTGCCTAAGTGAGTATTTAGGGCTGAAACAGTTGAGAGCCCACGGAAAGATCCTTTCTTTATAGTAGAAAGGGGGTGAAGATCTGACTCACTTGACTGTTTAGCTTACCCTGATACCTGCTCTAGGTCTAAATTCTATAACAATATGTGCATAGTTGTAACTAGACTCCGAATTTTTCTTATTTTCTTAAACACATAATTCAGAGAGTATACTGTTACGTATACTTTATAATACTGCTTATAGACATATTGAACAAGCACTGAGAAACAATTGTCTCATGACGTCTTGGAGAACATGAAACAAATGCTGAACAAAGTTTTTTTGAGAAGATTAAGAGTTTGTTTACAAGTGTTGACCACTATTTTATTTTAGGAATGATTCTTTTATTGATTGTTGGAACTGTACTTTGTATGTTGCCATGTTTGATGACGATGGTAAGACAGGCCATAAAGGCCTCGATTGGAGTGGTGATGATGAAGGATTATATGCATGTTGGGAAATAATGAAATGGAATCTGTATGTTTTCTCTGTTCTGGCACCGTTCTGGTGGTGGAATGAACTTTCCCTAAATGTCCGTACAGCAGAGTCCCTGATTATCTTCAAGCGACGACTGAAGACCTACCTCTTCCTGAAATACCTAAATTAGCACTTTCCAAGTTTGTAGAATTCGAGTTATATTTATATTAATTTGTAATCTTGCGTACCAGTGTAGATTTATTCATTACTAGAGATTTAAAGCACTTTTGTACGTCGCTCTGGATAAGGGCGTCTGCTTAATGCCACAAATGTAAATGTAAATGTAAATGTTTTGTTTGTCTTTATCTTTTCCATTTGCAGTTTATGTCACCGATTCTGTTCCCTGGATGAACATCCTATGTTTTGGTGTGTGATGCTAAATCATAAATTATTTAAAGTGGCCATTGTTAGTGTTAAGATGTTTTTCACACTGTTTCACACACATTTCTTTGTCTGTTCAGTGTCTATAAAATATTTACGATGCTAGTCTGTAAGGTAAACAGGGAGTCCTGATCTGGGCTCACAAATCTCAGTGTGTATAGTATAGTATATCCTCTTGTCTAAACAGGAAACAAGTTTAGGACAGCCTTTTCTCTGTATGTGTATATATATATATATATACGTTCTGTGTCTGCAATAAACCAGAAGAGGAAGAACATTTGCTGCATTCTGTGTGCTGTGTATTTCTTCTTTCCTGATATCAGAAAGGCACCACGGGCATAACAGGTCGTATGGAAAACCTCTCCAAGAATTAAGTTTCGTTTGGGCATGATAAAAATCTAACAAGTATCCACGCACAATTCTTACACTAGCTTTATTGTGGCTGAAGAAATTGCCTGCGCTGCAAAGTCTTTTTTCAGAGGGTGCATTTTTGAAGCAGTGCATGCTGAAGGTCTGTGAGCAGGTGTGTCCTGACCAGATACAGACTTTTAAAAATGTCAGTTTATCAAGAAACACCATCGTGGACCGAGATAAGGAACTAGCAGGAAACCTGGCAACACAGCTGGCCAAAGAGACACGCAGCTACATAGCTTTTTCATTAGCTCTTGATGAAAGCACAGACAACATGGATACAGCGTTTATCAGAGGCGTCAAGTCAGATCTTTCTGTCACTGAGGAGCTGTTGGATGTAGCTGCCATGCATGGGACATTTTT